>NC_077230.1:160979251-161135944 GCF_027887165.1 Monodelphis domestica
GAAACAATACAAATTAATGCCAAAATGTTTGTGAATTCCAGCACCTGCCACCACTTTTTTTTTCACTGCTTTGACTATCATTTTAAAAGTCTAAAGGAACATCACAGGACCAGCAGTCACTTTTTACTTTTCTGTTTCATGGGTTGACATGACAAAGAATTCATCTACTTATGGCTAACCCACTGGTGTTGAGCCTTTCCATATTTAACTAGGCTGATCCTTGAAAAGCAAGCACAATCTGTTACCAGCATTGAACTCAAAGTCTCTGTAGCTTGGTTGAAATAGCTACAAATTATATTCCATTGGAATAGCTTTTGAGAACCCAAGGTTCAATCATAGAACCAGAGAATTGCAGATCTCAGCCTAGAAAGCAACACTTAGATCATCTAATCTGACCGCAACTCATTTTGCTAATGAGAAAAAAGGAACCAAGGGATTTTAATAGGTAGGATTTTAACTCAGACCTTCTGACTCCAGAGCCAGTGCTCTTTCCATTATAAGATTTTCCATGCCATGATCAGTCTTTAGGACTATTGTAGAGTCTGAAATTATTTCAATCTATTTTCAAGCTGAGGAAATATTCAAACAAAGTAAAAGTACATCTCTAATAAAAGCAGATAAGCATTGTCTTGAGGACCATAAAAAATATTACATTTCTTGTGCATATTTTAATGTATCCAACTATAAGCATTGTACAAGCTGTGGAAGTGAGGATATTACTTGCTACCATTACAGGAATAAGTGGGTTATTATGTGCTTCTCTCAACTTGTACATAGAGTGAGGCCACCAAATCTTTATAAATTGAATAATACACTAAGGGAGCAATAGAAAATGAATTTTTAGAAGAGTACAAAAAGCACTTTGTAGTAGGAATGATCATTACTTGACATATCTACTGTGTAAATTCAGAGCTTTGTATACTAAGTTTTTTCCACCCAGTTACATCTGGCAGAAATTGGCAAGAAATGTCTTATTTTCCAAGCTTCTAAAATCTCTTCCTTTCTAGAAAAGAACCTAAATGCACCAGGAAAGTGGCCTGTAGATAGGCTTTTTTTTTTTATTACTTCAACCAAAAATGATTAAGATAAAGAATTCTATGTGGAAACATCTTCTAACAAAGAATCAGTTTAAAGTCTCATGAAACTGTCTGGGAGCAATGAGAGTTGAAGAGCCTCTCTAACAGAGTCACTCCAGAGGTTGGAGTTGAATTCAAGTCTTCCTAACAACATGATGTCTCTCTATCATTAGGCAACGCTGTCAGTCTAGGTAAATATTATAATCAGTTAGAGTAAAACTTTCTTAATCTCGCAATTCTTACCTATATTTTCATTATATTACATCTCAACTAGTCTGACATTAATTTTCTCTCCTTTAGCATGAAGAATCTTGCTTTTGGTGAGCGATTAATTTGTGGATTTCATTAGTGTACTTTATATGACACTCCACAGATTGGTACCATGCAAGCCACCATGGTGTCAATTATCATCAAGATACAACTCTGTGATAACTTGAAAATCCCAGAAAATTTAATGGACCCTTTATATAAAGCATCTTGGCTTGAAAATGTCAAGCGAAAAAGTCAAAGGCACAGTCTATGGGCTCTCCGTTGGATGTGAAGGTCTCCCAAAGACATGGGACTCTGACTGTGGAGCTGCTAATCACACAGCTAAATGATTCCCTGTGTTATCAAACTTATTTCTTCCAAATACTCAAGTACTAAAATGACAAATCATAGAGGTGGCTGTTAGCCTGAAGACACTTCTGTTCTATTATTTAAAGTCTGTTTTTTTTAATGCCTGAGATTTCTATGTGGAAAAAATAATGAACTTTAAGAAATGTCACTTTTACTAACAGAAATTATGGCTTGAACACCTGAATATGAATATTAAATACAAAAAAGTACATTTAAATAATGTTAAGGTTGTGACACAAACTGACAAAAGCAGCAAAATTCAAAGTTAAGGATGACACTCCACCTTAACTCACCCTCTTACGAGGGGAAAGGGCACAAGTGAGTATGACTGGAAGCGCCATATTGCCCTTCTCTCTCAGCTCTCTGATTTTGTCAGAGAGCATCTAACCCTTTATTTTACTTCAGAGGGGTTTTCTTGGCATTTGGTTTTCTCTATTTTCTTTAATGAAGAATCTCTGTGGTCATTTGTAAAATGTCTATTGTGTACATACTTGCACTGATACTCTGCTTTTCGAATCCCTTGAGAAAGGGAGACTTTCTGTGTTTTGCTCTTATAAACGCTGTGCCTTTGGGGGGGAGTAAGAAAACTGGGATACTTAGATGATGAGGAGGTAAGTAAATAAGCTTGGCACATATGTCTATTCTGTTTGTCATTCAGAGCAGGTAGCACACTGCCATATGTATTCAGGTACTTAATAATACAATTAATTCTCATTTATCTAGATGTTAGCTTTTGTATTAGTTGACTATTTAATTGATTAATTGATAAAATGAATTAATCTTTACTGAATGCCTACTAAGTTCAAAACATGATTCCTGCTACTGAGTAGACTGGCAAGATATTTGGGACACTATTGAAGTCCCAAATTTGGGCTAATAATGGAGGCTTGGAGCTGGAGATGTCCAAAGGTGTCATCATTTAGCATGAAGAAAAAATCTGTCATCATTTGCTAATGTGGGAGCAGCTTTTGAGAGGGGCAGTTGAGGTGTGAGCATTTCCACAATGGTCTTTTGGTGATCCAGGGAATGAGAAAGAAGCCAGTGTGTGTGTTGCTTGGCTATTATATGGGGCATACAGGCTATGAAGGATAGCTAGGTGACAGTGGATAGAGTGTCAGACCTAGAGTCAGGAAGATTCATCTTCTTGAGTTCAAATTTGGTCTCAAATACTTACTAGCTGTGTGGGCCTGTCAAATTCTCTTAATCTGTCCAGCTTAGTTTCTTCATCTGTAAAAATGAGCTAGAGAAGGAAATATTGAGATATTATTTGTATCTTTGGCACTTAGCACAGTCCTAAGCAAAGGCACAAAATAAGTGCTTCTTGATTGATTTTTCATTCATTCATACAGAATTGAAAAGAAACAAGAGTTAGAGAAGGTTATATCAAAGTTGTGGAAAGGAAAACTAAAGCAAGTTCTAGACTTTCTGCCCTTGAGTTGGAACCAACAGCAATTGGAGTCTTAGAGAGAAGATATTAACAAGACAGACAGTTGGTGGGGGAAGGCGCAACTGGGAGTGGCAGTTGGTCTTGTGACTAGCACTTTCTTCCTGCGCCAGGAACTGGAAGGAGCCTTTCTCCCTGTCTCTGGATAGAAGTAGCTCTATTCCTAAATTTCCCAACTGTGTGCTCTACCTGGATCCCTGGGATCGTGTTCATCAGACAAAAGGACTTAGGGGAAGCAGTTTGGATTGTAAGACCGGTCTTTAGGGCATCAGCTCAAAGAGACAGACCCAACCAGATCTGAAGATCAGAACTTTTCTCCATCTTGCTGTCTACAGCCAATACTTTGAACTTAAAAAAACTAGCACAGATTAGCATAGACAGGAATAACAGAAACCCTCCACCAGCCTATAAGGCCTGGCCTTAGCTCAAAAGGTGAGAGAGACTCACACCTCATCTAGAGAAATCTCTCTTCCCTCTTCCCTGATACCTCCCCAATCAAACTTGTTATTAAAATTTATCTTTATTTGAATATCGAAGTCAGATAAGAGGACTAACATTTCAGGGGACATAGAGGGAACTGACCCTCAGGACAGCCATTCAACTATAAACGGTCCTTATTGGACCCCTGCTGGGTGACCTTGGTCTGGGGGGAGACTTGTCCCTCAGGAGGGTTGGTGCTTACCTGCTCTGGGGTATCTGCAACATCAATCCATAGAGAAGACATCCCCTCAGGCTATCATAAGTGGCCCATTTATCAGGAATCCCATTTTTCAAAAATAGCCTCTTAGCAGGGGGCATCTCCTTTTACATCACCAGCAGCCATATTTCCTCACTCTCCCTTCAACTCCTCCATTCCCTGTCACAAAACCTTCCATTTCACCTGTTCTTCAATCCCACCAATTTTCTCAATAAATATTACTGAGTCAAAAGAAAATAGAGCCTTCCCACCCTTTGCACAATATAAATCATATACAGTAAGGATAGATCACCAAAATCCAAAAAAGGATTGGGAAAATCTGAGCATGTTTGTAAATAGATAGGAAGAAACCAGTGTAATATAAAAGTCTTAAGAATCTTGAAAGAATGAGGATATTTGCCAGAGCAAGATTCTGGTTAAAAAAAATGAAATAGGATTAAGGTTTAATGTCAATGAGGAATAAGGATGTCTATTCTTCTGTGACCAGGGAAGAAGAGGGAAGAGTAAATGATGATGCTGAAAAATTCTGAGAAGCATTATGGAGTACCTGAGTGGAATAAAGTCAGATGACCTCGATCTTTCCAGTAAAGTAGGCGGGTTAGGTAATTTGTTTTAAGCATGGTGAAGAAGAACTATTTGAGAGCCTAAGGTAAGGGGAAATGATTTTAAATAATTTACCCTGGAAATAAAATCAGAAGTTGATAAGGATAAAATTGAAGGATCACTTAGCACTAATAAGATCCCATTGAAAAATTGTCAAAATTCCAACAATGAGGAAACTGCAAATTAAATCAACTTTGGGTTTCTACCTTATATTCATCAAATTTGGAAGTATTTTAAGAAAAAAATTATTGTTAGTATGACTGTGGGAAAATAATCACAAGTTGGAAGGCAGCATGGCATTATGAAAAGAACAGTAAATTGTGTGTCAGGTCTAGGTCCAAAAACCACCTCTGTTACTTACTCCTATGTGATCATAGGAAAATTACTTAAAGTCTCTAAGCTTCAACTTAATCATAATATTTATACCACCTTTTACTGTTGATAGGAAAGTACTCTTAAAGTATTAAGTAAATGTGAATCATTATCAATATCATCATCCTGTTGTTATTGTTGTTAGAAACACAATTGGAATGATCTTTCTACATGGTGATGGATATGTATACAATAAATTAGATGTTATCACAATGATATTACTAAAAGTTTTTAAATATATCTATAGATATATGTAAACAATATTTGCTATACTTCAATAGAATTGTGAGCTTATTGATGCCAAAATTCCCTTCAGGTGTGCAAATAGCAAACTCCCAATGTCTGCAAATCCTATGTAAGTCTCGTCCACATACATCCCAAATCTTTAAGGACTTTCTCATGTTTTCCTACAATAACAAGGGAACCAAAGAACACACAGGCTAACTATTGGTTATTCTTTGCTCCCGATATATGAATGACTCATATTATCCTTTAGACTGCTTCTCTGATATAGTTCCCAACTTGTAACATGTTGTAGCCTGGTCATGCCCAATATATGCCTCTTTATGGTCTTTTGAGTGTTCAACTTCAGTTCTTCAGAGGTGATAGTGTCCAACCATATTTCTCCAAAAGAATATTGGTTTTAGAAAGATGGATCTTTGTTCCATGGAGAAACTTGATACCATTAAGAAGGGTTTTTCATTTTCCCAAAGGTCATTATACCTGCTGTCCTCCATTTTATTTCAGGGGCCAGCTCTTTGTCCATTTGTAGGATGTAGATAGACAGACAGACAGACAGACAGACAGACAGATAGATAGATAGACAGACAGACAGACAGACAGACAGACAGACAGATAGATAGATAGATATAGATAGACAGATAGATAGGTAGATAGGTAGATGGATGGATAGATGTTAGATTGAAAAAGAGATGGATAAGATGATAAAACAGATTAAATGATTGATGGTAGAGATCACAGAGATTTATAGAAAAAGAGATAAATATTTGTGTGCATATGTGAATGTGTGTATACATATTTCTATGCATGGATGGACTCTATCACTTGTCCATCTAACTGTATAATAGTCTGAATAATGGGCACTCTTTGTCCACTGAATTTAGTTAGGATAATCTCTTTTGAGTGATTATGAATCTCATTTCACAGGTTCTATTATGCTAAGGGCCTGGATGTATCTATATAATGTATTTGGGTTTGGGGTTTGGGTTTTTGGAAAGCTAAAAAGATTGTGGCATCTAGATATTATGAAATATTATTGCACTATAAGTAATAAATTAAAAATATTAAAAAAATATAAAAATGGAAACTCTTGATGGTGGTGCTTGTATTTGAACCAGTCTACTGCCTCTATGTGTGGAGTTCTTCACTGAGATTGCTAGGGTTTTTTTTCAGATATAATGAAAATATCTATGATCACAATTGATAATATTCAGATTATCCCTGAGTGCATATATTAACAAACTAGGGAGAGCAGAGATCAATCAATTGGAAATGCAAATAAAAAAACTCGAAAGTGATCAAATTAAAAACCCCCAGCAGAAAACCAAACTAGAAATCCTAAAAATTAAGGGAGAAATTAATAAAATCGAAAGTGATAGAACTATTGATTTAATAAATAAGACAAGAATCTGGTACTTTGAAAAAACAAACAAAATAGACAAAGTACTGGTCAATCTAATTAAAAAAAGGAAAGAAGAAAAGCAAATTAACAGCATCAAAGACGAAAAGGGGGACATCACCTCCAATGAAGAGGAAATTAAGGCAATCATTAAAAATTACTTTGCCCAACTATATGGCAATAAATACACCAATTTAGGTGACATGGATGAATATATACAAAAATACAAACTGCCTAGACTAACAGAAGAAGAAATAGAATTCTTAAATAATCCCATATCAGAAAATGAAATCCAACAGGCCATCAAAGAACTTCCTAAGAAAAAATCCCCAGGGCCCGATGGATTCACCACTGAATTCTATCAAACATTCAGAGAACAGTTAATCCCAATACTATACAAACTATTTGACATAATAAGCAAAGAGGGAGTTCTACCAAACTCCTTTTATGACACAAACATGGTACTGATTCCAAAACCAGGCAGGTCAAAAACAGAGAAAGAAAACTATAGACCAATCTCCCTAATGAATATAGATGCAAAAATCTTAAATAGGATACTAGCAAAAAGACTCCAGCAAGTGATCAGAAGGGTCATCCACCATGATCAAGTAGGATTTATACCAGGGATGCAGGGCTGGTTCAATATTAGGAAAACCATCCACATAATTGACAACATCAACAAGCAAACCAACAAGAATCACATGATTACCTCAATAGACGCAGAAAAAGCCTTTGTTAAAATACAACACACATTCCTATTAAAAACACTAGAAAGCATAGGAATAGAAGGGTCATTCCTAAAAATAATAAACAGTATATATATAAAACCAACAGCTAATATCATCTGCAATGGGGATAAACTAGATGCATTCCCAGTAAGATCAGGAGTGAAACGAGGATGCCCATTATCACCTCTATTATTTGACATGGTACTAGAAATACTAGCAGTAGCAATTAGAGAAGAAAAAGAAATTGAAGGCATCAAAATAGGCAAGGAGGAGACCAAGTTATCACTCTTTGCAGATGATATGATGGTTTACTTAAGGAATCCTAGAGAATAAACCAAAAAGTTACTTGAAATAATCAACAACTTTAGCAAAGTTGCAGGATACAAAATAAACCCACATAAGTCATCAGCATTTCTATATATCTCCAACACAGCTCAGCAGCAAAAACTAGAAAGAGAAATTCCATTTAAAATCACCCTAGACAATATAAAATACCTAGGAATCTACTTCCAGTGACAAACACAGGAACTATATGAACACAACTACAAAACACTCTCCACACAACTAAAACTAGACTTGAGCAATTGGAAAAACATTAACTGCTCATGGATAGGACGAGCCAATATAATAAAAATGACCATCCTACCCAAACTTATTTATCTATTTAGTGCCATACCCATGGAACTCCCAAAATATTTCTTTACTGATTTAGAAAAAAACATAACAAAGTTCATTTGGAATAACAAAAGATCAAGGATATACAGGGAAATAATGAAAAAAACACAAATGATGGGGGCCTTGCAGTCCCAGACCTTAAACTATATTACAAAGCAGCAGTCATCAAAACAATTTGGTACTGGATAAGAGACAGAAAGGAGGATCAGTGGAATAGACTGGGGGAAAGAGACCTCAGCAAGACAGTATATGATAAACCCAAAGATCCCAGCTTTGGGGACAAAAATCCACTATTTGATAAAAATTGCTAGGAAAATTGGAAGACAGTGTGGGACAGATTAGGAATTGATCAACACCTCACACCCTACACAAAGATAAATTCAAAATGGGTGAATGACTTAAACATAAAGATGGAAACCATAAGTAAATTGGGTAAACACAGAATAGTATACATGTCAGACCTTTGGGAGGGGAAAGACTTTAAAACCAAGCAAGACATAGAAAGAGTCACAAAAAGTAAAATAAATAATTTCGACTACATCAAATTAAAAAGCTTTTGTACAAACAAAACCAATGTAACTAAAATCAGAAGGGAAACAACAAATTGGGGAAAAATCTTCATAAAAACCTCTGATAAAGGTTTAATTACTCAAATTTATAAAGAGCTAAATCTATTGTACAAAAATCCAAGCCATTCTCCAATTGATAAATGGGCAAGGGACATGGATAGGCAGTTTTCAGATAAAGAAATCAAAACTATTAATAAGCACATGAAGAAGTGTTCTAAATCTCTTATAATCAGAGAGATGCAAATCAAAACAACTCTGAGGTATCACCTCACACCCAGCAGATTGGCTAACATAACAGCAAAGGGAAGTAATGAATGCTGGAGGGGATGTGGCAAAGTAGGGACATTAATTCATTGCTGGTGGAGTTGTGAACTGATCCAACCATTCTGGAGGGCAATTTGGAACTATGCCCAAAGGACGATAAAAGAATGTCTACTTTGATCCAGCTATAGCACTGCTGGGTTTGTACCCCAAAGAGATAATGGACAAAAAGACTTGTACAAGAATATTCATAGCTGCCCTCTTTGTGGTAGCCAAAAATTGGAAAATAAGGGGATACCCATCAATTGGGGAATGGCTGAGCAAATTGTGGTATATGTTGGTGATAGAATACTATTGTGTAAAAAGGAATAATAAAGTGGAGGAATTCCATGGAGACTAGAACAACCTCCAGGAAGTGATGCAGAGCGAGAGGAGCAGAACCAGGAGAACATTGTACACAGAGACTAATACATTGTGGTATAATCGAACGTAATGGACTTCTCCATTAGTAGTGGTGTAATGTCCCTGAACAATCTGCAGGGATCTAAGAGAAAAAACACTATTCATAAGCAGAGGATAAACTGTGGGAGTAGAAACACTGAGGAAAAGCAACTGCCTAACTACAGCTGTTGAGTGGACATGACAGAGGAGAGACTCTAAACGCACACTCTAATGCAAATACTAACAACATGGCAATGGGTTTGAATCAAGAACACATGTGATACCCAGTGGAATCATGCATCGGCTATGGGGGGTGGGGTGGGAGGAAAAGAAAATGATCTTTGTCTTTAATGAATAATGCTTGGAAATGATCAAATAAAATATTATTTTAAAAAAATAAAGTCCAGGTCTATTACTTCCACTAAGGAGACTCCAGAATAATCATTAGCAAATGGAAAAAATATCTATAGAAGCATATTTTGGAAGAGTCCAAAGGAAATCTGTGAGCAGCCTGCTTCTTAACCACTCTCTGAACTATCTCTTTGACTTCCTGGCAAGATTACATCCAGACCATTCAGAACAAGCAAATGACTTATTCTGCAGATGGATTAGTAATGGTACACACAGCTGGGCAGAGCTGGAATACTGCTTTCTCATTTTTTTTTACTTTGAATTTGCCAGCCAGCTAGAATTCTTTGCCCCAGTAGTTGTAGCACAGAGCCCACAAAATCCTCCTAAGAGAACTTTCTACTTTAGCCTTTGGCTAGTCTCTCCCACCTTTCTTCTTGAATGTAACCTTCCATCAAAGATAAAAAGATATTTTTCCTCAGTTCTTCTGGCATGGGTTTAGAAGCAATTTCAACATTAACTGGTTCAGGTTGAGTTAGTGCTGGTCTCAGCTGTAGAACATGACACCCATGTTTACAGTTAGCTTTTACATTTATAAAGTCTATTGTAGCATTGGTGGAATGTAGCTGAGACCTCAGAATCAGACGTGTGTTTTAGGACATCATCTAGTCAAAATGCCAGGAACTAACATAGAATATTTATAGAGTATTTGAAAAAAAAGAAAAATAGTAATTAAAGCAATAGCAACAAAAATATTTTAAGTAGAATGATAGACATCTCAGAGCTCTGAACATTTTTTCCCTTCCATCCACATTTTTTCGAAAATAAGAACTTTTGGCATATTAAAAACTAGGAAACAACAAAGAATTTGTTAAGAAGAGTTGGACAAGTTCCTCCCCTCCTCTACCTCATTGCTTCCTAGAAAAGATGTGGATTCTCTTGACATTATAAATTGTCATTGTCCTGGGTCTTCCATGAACCAATAATACAGTCTTTGCTTTAGCACAAACTTAAATCATTGCTTCAAAATTAAGCCACCAGTGAAAATCACTGAGTTGAGTTTTTTATGCTTTGATCTGTATATTTAAAAGAAGATAAAGAAATACACCACATGAAACAGAAAGACTCATTTTTTGAGAGCATGTACCGAAGTGAAGTTTGTGTACTTATGTGGCCTTTACAGAAGCCCACATTCACCTAGGGGCCAAGGTCAGTTGGCAGCATGGGAAAAGGGACAGAAAGAACAAAGAGAGATTCAGATGCAGTCTCATGATAAAAAATAGATTCACATAAACCATCAGGTATTTTTATATATTTCCAACAAAATCAAACAAGGAGAGAAAAAGAAAGAAAAATTACATTCAACATAGCTATAGGATATGCAAAATATTTGCATAGTCCTCCTACCAACACATATAATAACCATATTACAACTACAAATCTTTACAGAGATTTTTAAAGTACTTGAGAAAATATTAATCATTCATTGTTAGATCATGCCAATATAACAAAAATCACAATGCTACATAAATTTATTTACTTATACAGTGCTATACCAAACTACCAAAGGATTATTTTATAGATCTAGAAAGCAGTTTATAACTACACCCTACCTGAATATTGCATACACTATTAGGATTATACTACAAAGAGATTCAAAAAAGATTGAAGGACGATTGTACAAAAATATTTTTAATAATCTTTTTTTGTTGTTGTAGCAAAAAACCTGGAAGCTAAGGGAGTATCCATCAAGTGGGGAAAGAATGAACAGATACAGTACATGGATACATCTAGAATAGAATGTTAATGCAATGTAAGAAATTTTAAAAGGAATGGATGGATTCAGAGAAACTTGGGAAGAATTATGGCAAATCATATTATTATGGTGAGCCAAACTAAAAGATTTTTTTATAATAAGTATATTATAAAGTAAACAAATGTGAAAGATTGAATTATGATCAATGTATTTATAAGCTGTGACTCCATAATGAAGCATATTTCCTTCTCTTAATACAGAAGTGATAGATTCATTGTACAGAACAAGTCTTCATTTTTCAGACATGTTTAATGCATGAATTTGTTTTGCTTGACTATGTTTGTTTGTTTGTTTGTTTTTAAATAGGAGTGTAAGGGAATAAACATTTATATACCATCTACTACATGCCAGGCACTTTGCTAAGTAATTTACAAGCATTATCTCACTTTATCCTCATTATAATCCTGTGAAGTAGATAATATCATTATTCCCATTTTATAGTTGAGGAACTTTTGGAAAATAGATTAAATAACTTGGTCACCAGGGTCACACAGCTAGAGACTGTCTGAGATAGTAATTGAATTCAAGTCTTCTTGATTTTAGGTCTAGTGATCTTATCCACTGGCCCACTTAGCTTCTTCTAAAAAGAGGGTATCATTGAAGTATTTACCAAAAAAAAATGTTTAAAAGAGATCAGAAGAAAGTTCAGAAAGAAATTCAATAAGCTAAATAGCTTTGGAACTATTAAATGTTTGTGTGTGTTGAGTGTAAATTTTAAAGCAAATGTATATAACGGATATTTGTAATTTCATGTACAATGTTTTTATTGATATATAGTTATTCATATTTGTGGGTATTTGTTAAGTTCAGAATAACAAAGTAGATGATAGAGAGAGAGATAGATGGTTATAAGATAGACAGATACATACATACATAGTTACATAGATACATAGGCAGATAGGTAGAAAGGGAGAGAGAGAAAGAGAGACAGAGAGAGAGAGGTAGGTAGATATTAAAGAAAAGGATTCACTCCTCCATGAAATAAAGGGACAGTGCAGAGAGATTTCCAGTTTGACTCAGACCTGGAGAGATCCACAGATTGAACAATCTGAACACCTCTTCAGTGAAAGAAGAATCAAAAGAACAAATACCAATATTCATCAAGTAGCTATTCAGAACTATTTTTTTGTTTGTACCATAAGTCTTGGTCAACTGCACTGATTTGGTCAACAAGTCCCTAAGGGAAGATAGAAGCTGCCAAAGAACAGGATTATTCAATACTCTCCTGAGAGGGAAGACTTTTCCTGATTGTAAAAAGACTAGGATATCAACCTGTTTAGGCACTATAAAGTCAAGTAAAACTTTTCCTGTGTTCAATAACTTGTTAGCCTAAGTCCTTAAGCTGAGGAGCCTTAAAAAGACATGAGCCAGATACCAATGTTCCCAAGGAACCATTTGGGGGGCACAAATCAGAAACACATTGTGAAAGATACCAACAAAATACTGGCATTTTTCAGGAAAGACCTTGGGTGGGAACAAAGCAAACAGATAAATTATCATTTTGATAGACCTCTAAAATGAATGTCTTGTATAAATCTGTCAGAGGTTAATGCAGGGATGACATAAGGTTATGAAGTACTAGTTTTTTTTTTCTCTTTTGTCTGTGTTTTAGTCAGCTCACTTTGTCTAGAAAAAAAAAGTAAATTGCCTAAACTAAGCAATAATCTACCACATGTGAATAAGAAGGACTTCACTTTAATCATATTTGCCTGCATAGTTCCAGGGGAAAGAATGAAGTGGAAAGAAAATTTTCTGAACTGGCAAGTTTTAAAATCCATTTTTGCAATGTGAAATTAAAACCAGAAGTTCAATCACAAGTTTTATAACTAAAGTCCTCACTCAACACCAATTCTTCACTTCGGCAAAATATCAGTGATCTACTTAATGAGCTTTGGACAACCTCAAGGCCCACCTGCTCAACAAAATATGTCCCCCACTGACTTACTTTTATTCCTGATATTTCTACCTTTGGGTGAGAGCCTCCTACTCGAAAAAAAAACTATTAAAATTAATTACCTAGAAAATACTGTGCCAAACTTCCTCATGTCTCCTTGAGGCTTCTCCCATTGGCACCCCCTCTCCTATTCTTCCCACCTCAATCTTCACATAAAAAGAAGCCATTCAACAAATGTTCCCTTTTCTTCCTTCCTTCTCACCTTACATTACTCTGTCAATTTGGTTTCCATTCTCTCCCATCTTTAACCACAAACTGCTCTGCTCTTATCCCCACTCCCTAATCGTCAGTCTCTCCCTTTCCGCTGACTTCTTCCTGACTGCCTAACAATGTATCCATATCCCAGAAACCTTAAAAAATTCTCAAGTGATTCTACCTTCCCTGTTTGCTATCATGCTCTGTCTCTTCCCTTTTCAACTAAATTTCTTCAGTTGTCTATTCTGTCTCCAATTCCTGCAACCTGCTTTTGATCTTATTCAACTTCAGCTGCTCTCTCCAAAGTTACCAATAATCTCTAAACTATGAAATATGATTTTTCCTCATTTATCATTCCTTTCCCTCTCTGCAACACTGAACACTATACATAACCTTCTTGTACAAACTCTTTTTTGTCTGAATTCTTAGGACGTCCATTGATCTTGATTATTCTCCCACTTACCTGATTTGCTCATTCTTTCTTCATTGCTGAATCTTAATCCATTTCATACTCATTGATTATAGGTGTTATCCAAAGTTCAGTCCTAGTCCCTCTCTTCTATTATCTTTATCTTCTCTCATTTGGTATCTCATTAATTCTCATGGGTTCAATCATCACCTCTATGCAGATGACTCTCATATCTCTATACCTTTCTGGGCTCCAGTCCCATATCACCAACTTTCCATTTTTATTCTCAATGGCATCATCATCCCCCTAGCATTCTACCCCAGTTACCTAGCTTTGCAACTTCGTTATTATCTTAATTCCTCACTCTTGGTCATTCCACATATCTAAACAGTTGCCAAATCATGTACTTTCACAACATACTCTTATCTCCACTCACATAGCTATGCCAGTCTCCCTGCCTTAGGTCTTTCTCCACTCCAATCCATTCCTAACACAGCTGCCAAAGAGATTTTCCTAAAGTACTGTAACCACTATTCCATAACTCCACTGGCTCTCTATTTTTGTTATTGTTTGTTGATGAATCATTTTTTAGTCACATCCATCTCTTTGTGACTTACATTTGAGGTTTTCTTAGTGAAGATAATAAAGGGTTTTGTTATTCCCTTCTCCAGCTTATTTGCAGACAAAGAAACTGAGGCAGACAGGGTTAAGTGATTGCTCAGTATCTGAATGTCTAGTAAATGTATGAGGCCAGCTCTGAACTCAGGAAGATGAGTTTTCCTGATTCCAGGTCCTATTGACCTTTCTATTAAATCTAGGTTAAAATATTAAGTCCTTTGGTTGGCAATTAAAGCTTTTCTCAACTTGACCCCTTCCTACCCTTCAAGATTTTTTTTATACTACTGCCTTTCACAAACTCTGTAATCCAGACATTATGACCTACTTGCTTGAGCTCATACTATACTTCATCTCCAATCTCCAAGCCTTTGCTTCAATCCTAGAATGTTGTATCTTCTAATTGACCTATTAGAATTCCTTATTTTCTTATCAACCCAGCTATAAAGAAATCTTATACAGAATATCTTTTCTTTTTAATATTTATTTTATGCTTTTATTGGTTAGATGTTAATACCAAGCAGTTTCCTTCTCTCCCTCCTCACCCCACAGCTGAGAAAGCCAACTTATGTGAAACTGTATAAACTAAAACTCCATATATCATTTCTTTCTCTGGAAATGGTTAGCATATTCACAATACTCAGAATACTTTAGTCATCCACATTTACTCTTCAAACAATATGGTTCTTACTATATACAATGTTCTCTTGGTTCTATTCATTTCACTTTTCATTATTTCATGCAAGTCATTCCATTTTTTTTTATAAAAACAAGCTGCTCATTATTTGTTACAGCACAATAGTATTTCGTGCTATAGATATTTTAGAACAAAAAGGTTCTTTCCCTTTTTCCTGATCATCTTGGGAAACAGATTTAATAGTGGTATTGCTGGGTCAAATGGTATATAGTTTTATAACAATTTGGGCATAATTCCAGATTGCTCTTCAAAATGATTAGATCAGTTCACAGTTCCACCAACAGTGTATTAGTGTCCTAATTTTTCCAAATCCCTTCCAACATTTGTTATTTTCCCCTTCTGTCATTTTAGCCAATCTGTTAGGTATGAGGTGTTATCTCAAGGTCATCTGGATTTGCACATCTCCAATCAATAATGATTTAGAGCATTTTTTCTCATGATAATATAAAGCTTTGATTTCTTTCTCCAAAAACTGCCTGTTCATATCCTTTGGCCATTTATCAATTACAGATTGACATATTCTTATGAGTTTTACAAGGTTCTCTATATATTTGGGTTATGAAACTCTTATCTGAGAAACCATCTATAAAATATTTCCCATTTTTCTGCTTTCCTTAATGTAATCAAAATTATGCATTATATATCTCAATGCTTTCTATTTCTTGTTCATTCACAAGTCCTTCCCCAACCCATAAATCTGATAAATAATATATACTTGTTCTTCTGATTTGCTGATGGTATCTCCCTTTATGTCTAGGTCATGTATCCATTTTGACAGTATCTTGGTAAATGTCTTAAGATAACTAATCTATATCTACTTTCTTCCAGACTTCTTTCTATTTTTAATGGATTTTTTCCAAATGGTAAATACTTATTCTAGTACCTTGAATATTTACAGGTATCAATTTAAAAAAAATTTTTTTAATAATTACATATAATTTTTGAATAATTACAGGTATCAAAATTTATAGGTATCAAATACAAAACTACTAAGTTATTTAATATTACATATGTACTCTACTGATCTACCACTCTTTTTCTTAGTAGCAGATAATTCAGATAATTATCATCTTATAAAAACAATTTAAGATATGGCACTATTAGACATCCTTCCTTTACATGTTTTCATTAATTTCTTTGATATTCTGGACATTTTGTTCTTCTAAATAGTTTTTTTTTTCTAGCTCAGTAAAATATTTTTGGTAATTTAATTGGGATGGCACTGAATAAGTAGATTAATTTAGGTAGATTTGTCATTTCTTGTATTGGTTCTGCTCACCCATGAATAATTACTATTTCTTCAATAATTTATGTCTGATTTGATTTGTTTAAAAATGTTTTATAATTATTTTTATATAGTACTTGGGTTTTCTTGAGAGGTGTATTTCAAGGTATTTTATACCATCTATGGTTACTTTAAGTGGAATATTTCTTACTCTCTTATCTTACAGGGCTTTGTTGGTAATATATAGAAATGATGATGTGGGTTTATTGTATATCCCATTACTTTCTTAAAGTCATTAATTGTTTCTAGTTTTTTATTTGAATCTCTAAAACTTTCCAAGAATATCACCATATTGTCTACAAAAATAGTTTTATTTCCTCATTGCCCATGCTGATTCCTTCAATTTCTTTTTCTTCTCTTATTCCTATTTCTAGCATTTCTAACATAATAATGAATAATTGTGATAATTGGCATTTTTGTTTCACTCTTGATCTTGTTGGGAAGACTTTATCCCCATTACAAATAACAATTGCTGGTAATGGTTTTAGGTAGGTATTGCTTATCATTTTAAGGAAAAATCCATGAATACATATGCGTCCAAGTGTTTTTAAGAGGAATCAAGTGTTGTATTTTGTCAAAAGTTTTTTCTGCTTCTTTTGATACTGATCATGTGACTTTTGTTATTGAAATAATCAATTACATTCATAGTTTTTTTACATTAAACAAGTCCTGCATTCCTAGTATAAAATTCACTTGTTAAAAATGTATAACCTTTGTGATATATTGTTGTAAAATCTCAGATAGTGTTATATTTTGGATTTTTGCATCAATATGCATTAGTATAATTTAGTCTATAGATTTCTTTTTCCATTTTGCTCTTCCTAGTATAGGTATCAACATCCTAATTGTTCCATAAAAGGAGTTTGGTAGGAGTCCTTGTCTATTAATCCAAATAATTCATTTAATATTGGAATTATTAATTTATTTGTTGTTAATTATTTTAATAGTATTTATTAATATTAATTATTAAAGTTGATCTTTAAGTATTTGGGGGAATTTACTTATAAATCCATCTGGTCCTGATGCCTTTTTCTTAGAAAACTCATTTAAGGACTGCTCAACTTATTTTTTTCTATAACAGGTTTATTTAAATATTCTATTTTCTGTTAATATGGACAGCTTATGGAAGTATTCTGTATCACATAAATTATTAAATTTATTGGCACAAAATTGGGCAAAATAATTCCTAATAATTGCTTTAATTTATCTTCATTAGTGGTGTATTCACCTTTTTTCATTCTTAATACTCAGGAGATCTTAATGGTATATTCACCATGGATGTGTCTCCTGTATTTTTCACAAAGTAGCAGTGTTGCATGGCAAGAAAAGCTTCACTGGAGAATCAGTCCTCTGACATGTATTGATGAAGTTTGGCCCTTGTATCAGGAGGGACTGGACAGGGTCCAACAAAGATGAAATATAAATTCTTGATTTGCTGCCTTATACATTTTCTCTTCAGAAGAAGGATGGTCCTATTGACCATCCACTGTATGGTAAATTTAGTTATTCTGTTAATTCCTTGAGTATGCTGTGATTCCTGTGTCTAGACCCAGCATTGGAATAAACGACTTGTTCTTACCACCCCACCCCCAAAAAAAAGGTGTGTTTTGTATTCACCCTTCTTCATTTTTTTGAATGACTTAGCTTTTTTTTTTTTTTTTAGTATTACTGTGCTTAAAGATAATCCCCAAGGACTAACAATGAAAAATGCCAACTGATTCTAGAAAAAGAACTGATGGAGTCTGAATGCAGACTGAAATATTCTATGTTTCACTATCCTTCTTCATTTTTTCTATATTTTTCGTTCTCTTCAACAAAATAACTAATATTGAAAAAGTATTTTATGTTACTGCACTTGTGAAATCTATATTGGATTGCTTGTTATTTTGGAAGGAAGGAGAATGTTTGGCTGAAAAATTATTTAAAAATAGGGTCAAATTTTGTTTTTACATGTAATTGGAGAAAAATAAAATATTATTTAAAAAATAAAAGGAAAAAGAAGTGGAGTTGATAGAGAACAAACATTGGCTCTGAAATGGGAGGAATTGGTTCAAAACCTATCTTTGATGTTAACTAGCAATGTGATCTTAGGAATGTCCTGTCATGTCCCTGGGTTTCAGTATCCATAAAATTACATCCAAAATTGGTTAAGTGATTTGCTCATGATCATAAGGCAAGAAGGAAGAATACTAGGACCTGCCAGCCAAGTCTAATATTCTTTCAGTTATCACACGGTGATAATACATGTATATTCCAGATTAAATTCCTTGCCAGCTCTGGAAAGAGTGAGAAAAGAAAGGAGGGAGCTAATTTTAATTATATAACTTCAGAAAACTTGAGTGGAAATGTTTTATTAAAATTGGAAGGTTTTTTAATTATTTATTCAATTATCCCATGGATCCTACATAAGTGATATAAAATATTGGGGGGAATTTCTATTAAGACATTAGAATCACTGAAACAGTAGATTTTGGGAGTGGATGATAATACACAACTTAAGAAAATAATGCCATAAAATGACCAAACATGATAAAAAAATGAAAACTAATTTTTTGTGAAATTAAATCAGAATAATACTAATATAATATCAGAGTTTTGAGTTGATCCAACCATTCCACAAAAACTTTAAAAAACTAACGCAAGGATAGTCACTAATTTGTTCATGTCTTTTGATCCAGAATACAAGATAACAAAATAGGAGGAAACCATATTGCCCATCTACCTCTTATCCCTACTCAATAAAAATCAGGAAAATATAACAGACCATGTTCTGATTGGGAAATTCAATTTTTTTTAATTGCAGTAAGTTATTTTTCATAACCAAAGAGAATTGGAGAAAGCAAGATCTATGAATATTGATAATTGTGTTTAACAAACAGAGTACCTCAGAAGGAGTCTTCCTGATTAGGGACTAAAAGTGGCCCACAGCTGTGTACTAGGAAAATAAGAGGTCCAAAATATAGGATATATGGATATAATGCAGGGAGAAAGAACAGATGATCAACTAATTAGTCATACCCTAGAGCCAGGTCACAAATCCAATGCTGAATGAGGAGACCTGTGCCAAGCAGTGATAATACAAGGAGAAGACTTAGAGACCTCCCAATGAGTAGCATTGCAGGACAAAAGTAGTCTTGGCCAGGGGCTATTATATATTGGCTAAGGAGCAGGAACAGAAGCACATAGGAGTTTTGTGTCTGACCCAGGGAGTAGAAAACAGGGTCTCAAATCCAGACTGTAAGCCAGTCTGACAGCACAGGGAACTCAAACAATAAGGGAGTTTGCAGTTCCATTACTTCAACTCTACAGGGTCTTCCAGATAGCTGATGGTAATTGACTCTAGCAGTGGTCTTCTAGAGTACTAACCTGGGGCACTGTTCAGACCCAACCCCAGATCAAGAGGACAAGAATCGGATTTTGCCCTTTGCCTTATATTAAATTTCTTTGTGCACACTGAAAACTTGCAGGTCCCCAGGCCAAGTTAACCCTGAGATTCTTGAAAAGCATAACATTCAATACCCAGAGAAGGCAGCAGCAGACCCAAAGAAGAGATAAAATTGGACCAAGCATGTTCAAGACATTCTTTTCACAAATATACAAAGCCTAGTCCTGTCAAACTCCACAGTTGGGAAATAAAGCTGGAAGAAGGAGTAAAAAAGAACAACCACAAAGATCCTGCTAAAAAGAGATTATGATGAGGACACCAGAGACACAAAGCCAGAAGAAAAGAATGACTCTAACACATCTTCAAGAAAAACCTCAAAGAAAAACATAGCTTAGGCACAAGTTCAAAACTTATAGAAATGCCATAAGAAATAAAGGAAGAATTTTTAGGAGTTTAAAATAATTTTACAAATGACAGCCCCAAAGGAAGGAATTAGAAAAGGGGAAAGTACTATAGAACACATGAGAATTTATTTTTCATATGGTGTATGAATTCCTGAATATAAGGAAGAATTACTGTATATTCCTGTGTCTGAAATCTGGATCAGAGATGCTATTTATTCTGTTGTTTTTTGCCTTTTCTTTGTCAGTAGGAATACAAAGGAATATCTTCATTTTCAAGAGAATTTAGATAGGAGAGAAGGGTCTGTGAAGATTAAATTGACTCTCTAGGCCAATTTTTAGATATAATCACCAAAAGTGCAAACATCCCATTCACAATTAAATGGGGGAGGTCTGTGACCCACATGTGCAATAGTGGGTGATGAATCAGAATCAACTGACTGCTCCCTGGGCAGTCATAAGAAAAGCTTTCTCTGTAATTGGTAGACATAAAAAGTGGAGGAAGGCACAGGAAGTGACAAAGAAGTGTATTTAAAAAGGAGTTACAACTTCCTGTGGAGAATGGCTTCTGGAGTTCTTTGTGTTTGGGACTTCTGAGTGCTCTCATTCTTTGGAGTTTTGAGTTCAAGTTGGAGGCTGATAAAGAATCTGCTGAATGGACCTGAGACCTTAGACTTGATGATACTGTCCTTGAATCTCCCCCTTTGGGCTAACACATGGTAAGTGAAAGAGCTAACCCCTTTTCCTGGATTTTCTGAAGAGACTAGCTTCAGGAGAGACCTATCCTCTTTAGAGAGGTTCCCTGCATCCCCAGGTCCTTCGCTACAAGGGCCAAGGCCTCTCCAACTAAGGACTAAACTCCCCTGCCTGTTTTTGAGCCAGGGGTCGGAGCAAAATACTTAGTGCCTAGACTGGATATCTTACCCTATCCTTTCTCTCATTTTCTTACTTTCACTCTTTCTATATTTTGTAAATAAATTGTTAAATAAATCTCTTGGAATTAATTAAAATCCCTAGTGATCCTATTCTTAAATAGTCTAGTCCAACCTTTTATAAAAACCCCTCACATTTTCTACTTACTTATAGGTCCTTTTCCTTTTCTGTGACCTATCCACTTGTGGGGATGGAAAGAGGTGGATACTTTAATGAACCACCTCTTAATTAGCTATCACCAATTAAAAATATCTTGGGATATTCAAGGGAGAGGCTGAATGAATTTCTAAAAGTCCATTTATTAAGCTGCCTGACCCAGCTAGATGATCCTTAGTCCCAAGAGAGCCATGGAGACCTATATTATTTTATTGGTTATGATGCTTATCTAACTAGTAAACCTGATATAAATGTATCCTCACTCAAAAATCAGCATCTCAAGATAATTTTAATCATCACAAGAAGATAAGAAAAGAGAATTAATAATATACCCACAAAACAAACTCTGAAAAATAGAATAGACTAAATGGAAGTTAATGACTGCGTGAGATAAGAAATATTAAATCAAACAACTGAAAAATAGAAAAAATAATGTAAAGTATTTCATATTATGCTCTTTGACCCAAAGATCTCCCTCTTTGACATATACTCTAAAGACATCAAAGATTCCATGTATGCCAAAATTAAGGTAATAGCATTTCTTATGGGAGAAAAAACAACAACAACAACAACCTGGAAATAAAGTTCATATCCACCACAGGAAAATGGCTAAACAAACTATGGTATATGAATTTAATAAAATATTATTGAACCATTAGAAAAGATTGAAAGGCAAGATCGTATAGTGAACAGAGAGCTAGTCTTGAAGTAAGAAAGAAGTAAATTCAAATCCCACTTTTGGCATACATTGGTTGAATGATTCTAGACATGTCATTGAACTTCTCAGTTCCCTTGTCAATTTTCTAAAACTATAAAATATAGAATAAATCTAATCTGGAATAATAGACAGCATATCCTTCCCATCTACCAATAAGACCACAGCTGTTGGGGGAGAAGGAAAGGGAAAGGGAAGAAGACAAGATGTGATGATGAGGAAAATAGAAAGGGAGGGGAAGGGAAGAGGGAAGAGGAAAGGAAAAGGGAAGTGGAAAGTAGGGGGAAACAAACTAATCACAAGGTCAGAACAACCCTTTGCCAACTGGTAGGCAGCTAGATGCCACAATGAATAAGTGCTAGAAACCTAGAATCAAAAAGACTTTAATTTCTGGATTTAATTTCTGACAGACATTTTCTAGCTATGTTCCTTTAGATAACCTACTTAATCTGTTAGTCTCCTGTTCCTCATTTTTAAAATGGGGATAATAATAACTCCTATTACACAGGTGTATTACACTGTATAATCAACTAAAATGTCATATGTAAAGTGCTTTAAAAATTAAAAGCCCCTTATTGTTCACTTTGGCCAATTGGCAAATTCAGAGATCAGAAGCAGGTTCTGTGCAAGAATGTGTGGATTAAACAGTAAAAAGCCATCATCACCATTACTAGAAAAAGAAATCATTGCCTGATTTTTCTGGGTCAGTAGCATCACTTTCATATTCAACAAATAGCACATGATTGTATTATAAAGGGTTGAATGTACGTAGTATACTAAATGGAAAGAGGAAAAGGAATGACAACGCATTTAGATATGCAATGCTTCTTTCCCCACCCAGTCTACCATTGAGACAGCATTTAATACATAGTAGTCTTGACTTCTGCTATTTAGGACCTTTATAAGTCACCTTTAATGTTGCTATTCTTCAAACTCCTTCAGGAAACAAAGTTTGTGCATGTGTGTGTATGTGTTTCTGAGGGAAAGAGAACCTTTTCTTCTGATTTTGAATGGATGAACTTCTGCAAGATGATGGTGTCCTTTTTGTAAACCAGAAGGTCAACCAGGCATTTCAAAAAGAAAAAAGAAGAAGAAGAAGAAGAGAAAAGGGGAAATTCCTGGCCTCTCTTTTAAAGGTTAAAGTAGTTTAAGTAAATTTAGTCAAAATAAATGACATCTGAGGAAGAACAGTAGAAAACTATATTTATTTATAACACTTTGCCTTTCAGTTCTAAACAAGTAATTTTCCAAACTGCAATTTCAGGTCATGATGGCATATGTGATTCCAACCAAGAAGATCAACAGTTTTAACCAGGCCAAAGGGTATTGAATGGTCCAAAAAGAGCTAGGTTAAAAGATGCTAATAATAGATGATAACAATAATGATGAAAATTATAATAATCTTGGGTATTAGGTCTCATCATGTTATATAGCCTATGGTTATAAAATAATCATATTGAATCTAGTCTTCCATAAAAAATTTCCCTCCAAGTAAATCTTCTTTTCTTGCCCTTGTATTACCTAAAGACCTATCCTTGAAATTATCTTTAATCAAAGTCATGTCTCTTCCTTTCAGATGCTAATGAACTCAATGCAGATGGCCTCAACAATGCATGATGTATACATATAGTGAAGTTTCACTAAAGGAAAATAGATACAAGTAAGACACTTAAAAACACATTAGGTGTCATGTGGCAAAGGAAATGAGTGAGGAAATCACTAAATGCATGCAAACCACAAGAAATAAGTAGGACAGTGGTCCCATCATGTCCTAAGCAATTGCCATGAATATAAATGCAGTGGAATCAGTGGATTCCTGGGTGGTCCAGACTGGCAAAAGCTCAGAGGCCAGTTCTCAGAACCAAATGGCATCATGTGTTTAATAGCACCAGAATTAAAAAGAAGTTAAAATTTTGTTCTGTCTGTATTTTAAAGTGCATTGCTTTGCATTTTATTGGTCTTTAAGGCCCTAAACATACAAAAACTAGTGCATTTGAGGATTTTAAAGAGCTACAAAAGAAAGGGGGGAGCATTACTATCTTGGTAGGAAACTAAGGCAGCATGGAAGAATTTTAAAGAAAAAATATAATGTAGGTCACTGTGAATGTGGCTAATTCTTTATACACTTACTCATATTTGGCTCATGGTCCCTAGGACTAATCAAATGCCACCCTCTAATGAACCTCTGCATGATGGGGGCAAAGAAAGAACAAGATAATTGGTAAATACCTTTCGTTACTGTGAACTAATGAAAATCTTACCCAGTCTAAGATACAAATGCATGGTAAAAAGCATTGTCAGCAATGGGAAAATATTTCTCAAACTGGTAGTTTGACTGAGAATCAGTCAACAGGATAGGATAATATTATTACCTAAGGAAACAATGAAATCTAGAAATAATTTCCATTATAACACAAAATAATTATATTATCAGACAATAACAAATATTAGGTAAGAGGGAAAATAAAACTGAGAAAAAATAAATCCATTAAGCATTAAGCGAAAAACGTGATGCAATAAAAACTGCTTTTTTTTCCTAAGACAATTAGCTTTAGGGAAGTAAAGTGACTGGTTAAATAGATTGGAATGCATTTTTATTGAATTTATATATCAATTCATTTTAAAAGGAAAAAGGAAAGATGCTGGCATATTTTACCTCCCATTATTACTTAGATAAAAATAGTGTGAGCTTTTGCTTCAAGGAAAGATCTTGAGGCAAATTAGGAATTTGTTTTTCAAAAGAAATCAATTTTATAGAATGACCTTGGTCGTGACCCATACAATAAAATGAAATTTTACTCTATTTGTTCCATAGAATTAATGTAGAAACTCAATACAGAGAGAAATCACATATTCTGTATGCCAACCACTGTAATTTCATGAAAATTCTATCCAGAAAATGTATTGGGTTCCATCAATTAGCCACTAGTCATGTTTTTAACACTAACCAACTGGGTTCCATGATGTTGGCCAAAATATATTACTGAATGATGACTTTAATGTGGCTGTACCTCTAGAGAGCAAATGACAAAGGACATGGATGGAAAATATCTCTTAAAAGCAACAAAACCTTACCATTGACATCTAGCAAGTATGCAGATTGGAAGAAGTGTGTTTTATTCCCATTGTTACAACAAATGTCATGGTTTCACAGGCATTGAAGAAGAGCGTTGTCTGTCTCCAGAACCTCAGAAGATGAATAAATCAGTTTCAGATTTCATTTGCCTGGGTAGAACCAGAGTAATCAGTAGTATTTTATACATCATTGGTAGTGAATCTATTTGACTGGCTGAAAGAAGTCACAAGTGTCACTGAGAAAACCATCCCAAAGCAGAAATAAAAATACTTGTAATAATGACATTTAGTAATGTCTTACAGCATGGGGATATTGGTTTAGTTAAGAATGACACTTGCTCAAAGCTATATTTCTAATAATGAGAGACACAACTGATACCTGAATTTGATCCTGGAAGACACAAAGAAGAAATGTTAATCTCTACAGAATAGAAGGAAAATTAGAAAATTAACTATATTTCTGGCTAAAACATTTCCAAAATTTAATTTAAAAAAAATCAAGACCATTAGAATCAGGTGCAACCTTAAAAATCATGAATTTCAATTTTCTCATTTCATATACGGGAAGCAAAGTCCCAAAAAGATGAAATGATTTGCCTAATATATAGCTAGTTAATAGAAGAATTGGGACTAGATTTGAGGCTTCCTAACTTCTTGTCCAGAGCCTTTCCTCTACCCTATGTTGACTTATCATAAATGTTTTCATATATCTTTCTCCCAGTAGTGGAATGTAACATTTGTGAAATTTAGACACACTTGGGGAGATGCAAAAATTGTATTTACTATGACCACAATTGGGACAGATTCCCTTAATTCTGGGGCTATAAATTTGTAACAATAGACACAATTAAAAACTTTGTTCCTTTTTTTCTTTTTAGGGATAATAACTTGTCTTTAGAAATAAAGCAAATCATATTTATTCATGTAATTGTTCTCCTTCATAATTGTGGTACCTCTACTTTATAATGGCAATAGTTTTTTTTTTTAATTTCTCTGACTAAAAGTCTCTTCTTTACACTGTGGTATAATCAAATGTAATGGACTTCTCCATTAGTGGCAATGCAGTGATCCTGAACAACTTGGAGGAATCTACAAGAAAAACCACTATTCACATTCAGAGGAAAAATTGTGGGAATAGAAACACAGAAGAAAAACAACTACCCAAATGGGGTCATGAAGAATTACAAACAACTGAAACTGAACAATATACCAGTGAAATTACAGATCTAATTTTAAAACAAACACTATTTAGTGGTACATAATAGTAGATTCTCTAATATCTTGTATTGATTATAAATTACATGAGAATAAATATCACTAAGATGAAAGCACAATGATTACCCTCATATTATGAACATTCCCATTTTTAGAGGACAAGTAACACAAAAAAAACACTTCACTTATTATTGGAATATATGTAGGATACAAAAATGGAATAACCACTCTTTCTACATTTGCTCATATTGGGTGTCCCCAAAATCTTAATGTATTATAATTCATAATAATTTAATACTTCAATAAAATTTTGGAAACACTTTGAATCAACGGCCTTTCCTCAAAGAATCATAGTTCAAACTTGCGTCTTTTACCATTAAGAGATTTTATCAACTCTGTTTCAAAGTTTGCTATTCTACAATCTTGGCCAAAATGCATTTAATTGTATCATTGACCAAAAGAAATACTTATACAGGGGAAACAATTTTAAACTTTAAAATAAACAATCCAGTCTGTGTAAATTGTTTCCCTTTGGGCTATTCCCAAGTGTCTGGTCATAAGGTAATTGTCTATTTAAGTACAGAGATCACAAGTCTCTATTCCCATTGAACCTCTCTTCAAAAAAAACAAACAGAATAAATCACGAGATGTCATAGTAAAGCAAAGGACTTTTAAAGTAGAATGCAAATTAAATAGCAGGGGCTTAACTCAAGTCACAAGGACTCACAACATCCATTTCCCAAAACTCCCACCTTCCAGAGGGAGTGCTGGTATCCCTCCCTGTTTAATCACTCTTGGCTTGTACTAATGCCTCCACAGCCCACTGGGACACTAAACACAAAGTTATTTAGAGGAGGATATTGAATAAACATCTGAGGAAAAAGTATTTCTCAATATATCACTCATTACTGAACACATAGAATGGAGATAATCAGGAGCCCTCAGTAGTCTCTTCTACTGAAAAACTTTCCATGGTGCTGATCATATACTTTGGCTGCTCTAGGGGCCCTATCATCTGTCTACTTCCAGTGGCATATATGCTTGTCTTCCTCCTGGAAGATATGTACAGAGACTCCTTGGCGGATATCCTTCAGTGTGAGGCCAAGGCCCAGGGGTCATTTAAAGTGGCCAAGCCATGGGGTACCTCTCCAGCCTGTTTTCCCATATTTTTCTTCTCTATCTATCCTCTACTAAATAAAAAATAACAATAATAATAAGTAACCAAAGCCTTCTTGCCTTCTGCTTAAGCATTTCCATAGACTATCCTCTTCTAATCTAACCATCACCAAGTTTTTGTATGGTATTCTTAGACAGGTAGCCCAGAGCCTTATGGAATTTATACCTTTAAGACTCTTTATCCCAATAAGGAAGACCCTCTGGACCAGAAGTCATTGACATCTGTTTCTTCTTCTGCAGAGGTCTCTTGAAAGTGGCATGGCTCTTGTAGATTCCTCATAGAAAATAAGTATAGGAATGAATTTATCATAGAATTATGGATTAAAACAGCCTTGGGTAGGAATTGTCAGGGGGGGAAATTATTAAGTGAACTTATCTAACTATAGTTTTAACCTTTTATGGCTATTTAGTACTACTTTGGGTGCCTAACAAATTTATTCTATAAAGCCACTTTCTTCCAATGTGTGATGAAGTCATTGTTTGAGATGCCTTTTCAAATTGCTACTGCCATAAGTGGCAATGATTTCAGGGTTGAGGCTTTGTCCACAGTAGTTTTGTAGTCATGAAAGAACTGTCATATGAAGCATTGTATATCTTTTGCCAATGACATAGATCTGACTTTTAATTCAGTGTGACTTTAAGTGGAGCCTCCTATACAGGTCACCAGGAAAACTATTACTTTTTCCTCCTTAACTTCTGCATGTGGGAAGCTTATATCCTAAAGCATGAAATTTTAATTTCCCTTATTCTAGCCACAACTTTCCAAGTTACTGTCATTTTCTTGGGTCAAAAAGGAAGGACTTGGAAATAGTCAATTTTAGTTACTTTTACATCTTCTTAGTGAACAGAGCAGCTGCCTCATAGAACCACTGGGGGTCATTTCTCTTCCCTGGAGCCAAGAACAGGACAAAAGAATTGTATTGGTCATGAAGATAATCTCACATTATATTCTTTAATGAATCTTGTGATCACAACACATCCACTATCAACTTCCTCTTTTACATTTTTATTTTGCCCTTTTTATGTTTAGATACTTCTTGAAGGAGACAGAAAAAAATATCTGAATAGTTCAATCTTTTCTTAGATAATTTATCATCCTGGACAGCTAGGTGATACAGTGAATAGAGTACTGGGGCCAAGAGTCAGGATAACCTGAGTTCAAATCTTGCCTCAAACCCTATTTGTGTGACCTGGGAAAGCCACTTAACCCTATTTGCCTCATTTCCCCCCTCTATAAAATGAGTTGGAGGAAAAAAACGATACAACTTTGGTATCTTTGCCAAGAGAACCCCAAATGGAGTCACAAAGAGTTGGAAATTACTGAATCAAGTGATCAACTTTATCTTCCTAGGCAGCAGTCCTGTCATTTCTTAGATCTTTCTAGTTTTCCTAAGTATAGCTATCACAACAACGTATCTATCCTTTACCATTCATTGCCAGTATTGTCTCCCTTGGCTTTAATTCTAACAAGTCTAACCTTGATTCTAATTGGTGTTTATCCTGTTATTTTCCTGTAGTTCCATCTTCTTTATATATCTTTTAAAATTATGTTTTCCCTATATGTCTACATCATTCATCTCTATAGATAATTGATCTTTTGTCTCTTTATAAGAACTGTATTTAGAATTTCATTCTGGAAAGCTTTCCACCCTTTTTGCGTTGGCTTGTATCATAGAATTTTAAGCTACAAAATCCTGGCTATCCTTTCTCTGAATCTTTTTAAATCTGTTCTTTCATAATCTAGGGTATATGTCTAAGTGCCAACTTTTCTCTTCTTTAACAAGAAGAATTATAAAATGTCAACTTCTTCCCAAGAGTCTCATAACATCCAGCAACTAAGTCCTTCTTGTTGAAACTCAGTTCTAGAATAGCAGGTCCCTTTGTTGATTCCTCTAACTTTTGAAAGATTAAATTGTCAAGGCAAGTCAAGAAAAATTAACTGCTTTGTTTTGAGAAGAGTTATAGCAAATGTCTGCATAATTGCAGAACTCTCATCAATCCTGTGTGATAATTCTAAATCCAGCTTACTTTCCATTTCCTAAATTCTTCATTTTTTTCTTCTTTCCATGTAATATGTATTATACAATGATAACTGGTTGTTAATATTCTCCCCTTTTATAGATTAATTTGCATTTACCTATTCTATTAAAAATTAAAGCCCTAAAGAGAATGTAAACTTTCTAGGGTTAAATGTTTTTTTTTTTATGTTTGTCTTTGTGTGTCTAATGCTTAGAATAGTGTTTCATACATGATAGTTGCTTAGCAAATCTTTGTTGAATTTGAATTTGTTTAATATATAATATAGCTCCAGACTGAACCTTTGTAGAGGTGGGCAGTTCACAGTTGTTACATATTGTACATGTTTCTGGACTTTTTTCAATACATTCATCAGTCTTGCTGATTTCTTTTCTTTTTTCTCTCCAAAAAATACTGTTTGTTATATGGGATGGCTTTCTTGGAGGGGTAGGGGGATGGACACATGAAATACAATAATGATGTAAGAAACAGAAAATATGAATAAAAACATTTTGAAAATAAAGAAAACAAAAAAAGAGATTAAGTAAAAATATCTATAGTATGTATGTATATTTGTAACTAGCCTCTGACTCTAGGAGAAACCACACTAGTAATTTCCAGAGATGTTTGGGGAAGAGGTAGCACTATGAAGCAGAAAGAACACTGAATTTAAAGTCAGAAGACCTGGGCTCAAATTCTGGCTCTGCTTCTTTCTTTCTATCTATATGACCTTGAACAAATCATTTCACGTTGCCTTTGTAAAGTATCTTTCTTCGTAAAATGAGTTTATTGTTAATGATCACTCAGATTCTTTCCAGATCTAAGATCCTATAATGCATGTATGAGTGCTTTGTGTATTTCCAAGTACCACTGAAATATAAGATCCAATTTCCCCTATTTTATCATTATTATAATTACTGTGAAAGTCCTGTGTTTTTAGGCATCATACAGAATTGGTCCTGATCGGGCTAGATCAGATTAGGGCACTTCTGAAGGAGGAAATACTAAAAGATGTCTCCAAAAGTTCTCTTCCAGCCCTAGAATTCTAAGAAAGACCAGGCCACGAGCAAAAAGATGAATTATCTCACTGGTGAAGTCCTTCTTATTTTTTTTTTCCCAAAGGCCTCCTACCCACCCTTGATTCTTCCCTAGCCAGTAAACTCTTGTCAAGAAAGCAGTCAATAACTAATTCTGTATAAAGCAAAATATGACTTGATAGTGTTTTAAGGAGCCCCGAAGAGGTCATTAAACAAGAATGTTATTTGACAAAGTATATACTTCCTTTCATCCAATTAGAGGCACTCATGTACTGCCCAACTTGCCTATAGGGGACAGTCTGGCTGACACTGGGAGTTCACATGTAAGCAAAGGTAATACCCCCTATGTTTACAAAATTTTAATTTTGGTTCACTTCTGTCAAATGGGAGACTGAAATTACATAAAAACTCTTTTTTCAAGCTGTCCCAATTCAAAAATTATCTTAACATCTACCCTGACCTCAACTTTTCTCCTATAAAAGAAAAAATAATTTTCTTTAGATGTGGAAATACCCTGAGCCTTCTGGACAAGAAACAATGAAGGAGATCAAGTCAGATAAGAAGTGGGAAATCAGAGGTTAAGTGAAAGGAAATTCCAAATACACAAATTATTGTTTTAAGTACCAACCTATCAGAAATCCATCAGGCAGCATTTTCATCTCAAATACACTAAGAAATTAAAGATTATTTGACTTGCTGCAATTAAAGCAAAGCACAGCCATTATGGAGTCACTGTTTTCCTTGCACCTAGGCTGGTTTTAAAGATTTGTTTGTTTGTTTGTTTTAAAGCAACAGCATTATCTGCTCAATGGCCCAGCAAGAAGGTTTTGTTAACAAATTTCTCCCAAGTTTCCATAGAAATGCATTGATTGGAGCATAATTTCAGTTAATATTTCCTTCTCTCTCAGACTGCTCCGCTTGCTTACACTAACCATGCACCTTCCCTTGCAGTCGGTTTCATCTTTTGTTCGGCTCAGTAGGTTTCCTAACTGGTGGATTTTATTGAGTTAAATCAAGCTGTCACTTCATCTGCCTGAAGGATGACTCAAATACAACACATAATAATAAAAGAAAAGTAGGATAAAATAATCTTGTCAAGCCAGAAAAACTGATTGCTTGAAGTTGTAGCCTTCAATCAATACACTAATTCCACAATTTATACCTCTTTCAATTGGAGAGGAAAGAAACCCTGATATGGTATTTCTTGGCTCACTGACCAACTTTGACCTTCTATCTATGTGAATATAGGATTAGCAAGTGCTTCTGCTTTAGTGAAATCGCCTATAAAAATAAGAAAGCAAATAAGTGGCATTTGAGGCTCCAACTAGCTTTATTAATTCAAAAACGCAAGGGGAACAACATAGTATTTAAGTGGCAAGAATCCTAAAATGGTGGCTTTTTGCGCCTGCAGCTTACCAAGCTTGGGTCAATTGGAAAGAATTTTCCACTAGAATTTGTGGCACTGAACAACCTTAGTACTTGACATAGCCTCTAGCCCCCAAGACTCCTTTCTTTGTTTAGAAACAAGTAAAACAGGTGAGGAGGCATTTGTTTTAGACCACAGTCAGAGGAACTCTGCTCATTTGTCTATTGTGTCGAATTTTTGTACACTTGCTTGGCTTCTTACTAAATCTGTTATCTATGGTCAAATAGTTTCCACCCATCTATTGAGTTATAACAATCATTTCTTAAATGATATAGCAACCTAGTTTATCACCCATTAATTCTGTTATAATAGTCTATCATTTTCAAAAGTGGCTTTTTTATTTGTAAATTGTAATTAATTTACATAGCTTTTAGAAATCAATAAAAACACTCCATTTTCAAAATTCTGGACTGTCAGGTTTCTGCTTTGCTTTCATAATTCCTCCCCTGCAGGCACAAACCAGGAAATAAAAATTCTTTGTTTAGCAAGCCTTTTATATTTCACTAGGCCACCTGCTTAACTTGGGTTAGCAGCATGCAATCAAAAAGGGTCTCAAATATTGGTAGTTTTGTTGTGTCCTGAATCTTTTTTAAAACTGCATATAATGCCATTTTAGCAAAGAAATTAAAGTTCTAGTCAGTGCTATTTCTTTAAATAATGAAAAATGATAAAGCTATATGGGTGGGGGGGTTGCTATTGACTTTGAAGGGGCATTTTTACTCATTTTTCATTCATCGTTATAATTATTTTTCATGAAAACTGGATCCATGAGAAAATAAAAATTTTTTATCCTGAAATATTCCAGCCTTTTTTACTTTGGCTGGTCTGGAAATCAAGGAACCTCTCACACTTTGCACTATGTCTTGTATAGGCCACAGTTGTACATCTGAACTAGCTAGGTAATGCTTTTTTGCCATCTAAACTTCAGTGTGTTGATTGAATGGGTTGAATCACTTCCTTCTCTCCTGATTTTGAAATCCTGATTTTCCTTCCAAATTGACTTCAACTGCCACCTCCTACAAGGGGGTGTTCTCCCTATTCCTTCTCCCATGCATTTATGACTGCCTTGATTTTACTGGTATGTAGTTGTATTAAGATAAATGCAAAAATATTATTCCACTCCCTCCACCCTCAGCTCTCAGAGGGCAGGATCTGTTTCTTTCTTTCTTTCTTTTTTTTTTGGATCCAGAGTACCTAGCACAGTACCTGCCACACGACAAGCACTTAATCAGTGCTTATAGAATGATTGATAATAGCAATGTTCAAATTAATATCTAAAAGCACTACTTTGCGTACTGCTATTAAAAGCACTACTGCTGTGAGAGAGAAATTTTAAAAAAGGTTATGAAATGGAAAGATAAGAGAGAGGAAGAGAAAGGAAAAACCAAAAAGATATTGCTGAAAATATTTCACAGTTCAGAAAGAGAAGTCAGAATTAAATTAAAACTTATTTAATTAAATTTCTTTTAAAGAACAGAAGTTCCCTTTCTACCCCACACCTTTGGTTTTTGTTCAGTCCTGTCCAACTCTTCTTGTGACTCCATTTGGGGTTTTGTAGACAAAGATACTGGAGTTGTTTGTCATTTCCTTCTCCAGCTTATTTTATAGATGTAGAACTGAGGCCAAGGGGTTAAGAGACTTGCCCCAGGTTGTACTAGGTTTCTGAGGCTGGATTTGAACTCAGGAAGATAAGTCATTCTGACTCTAAGCCTGGTGCTCTGTCTCTTGAGACACCTAGCTGCTCCACCTCAAACCTTGCCTAAACCAAATTCTACCTCTCCATTATTTAGAGTATATAACCTCTCAGATCTTTATTAGCTGCATAGTATACATCTACCTACACTTATAGAAAAATATAATTAAAGGGACAAAGGAAATTTTTCAAATTGACACCAAAAGGAACCACCGATTCCAGCATATTATTAAGTTAGCATCCACAACCTCTCAGTTTGCAAACCCATTGCAATCTGTCTTTTACTCCTTTACATTATTTTTATATTATGCTTATCTCTTAAACCTTCCCAGGCCCTCCTTCTTTGGCCTCTTTAGTACTGTATTGCCTTAGTTCCACATCTGATCTGACCTCCTTCACTTGTTATTTGCCTTTTTACCCCTTAACTGTGGATATCTCCCAAGTTTTCAATATCTGATTATTAAGTATTCTACAATCAGTATTCTCTGTGTGTGTCTGTCTCACTGTCTCTCTTTTCTCTCTGTCTATCTGTCTGTCTCTCTTTCTTTACTCCTCTGTCTTCCCCTCCCTTTCCCTCTCCCCCACCTCTATATCCGTCTTTCTCTCTCGTCTCTCTCTCTCTGTCTCTTTTTCTCTCTGTCTTTGTCTGTCTGAATATCTGTCAATCTCTCTCTCTTCCTCTCTCTTTCTCTCTCCCTCTCTCTGTTCTCTCTGTGTCTGTCTCTCTGTCTGTCTGTCTCTCTCTCTCTCTCTCTCTCTCTCTCTCTCTCTCTCTCTCTCTCTCTCTCTCTCTCTCTCTCTTCTTTACTCCTCCCTCGCTCCCTCCCTCCCAGAGCTACAGCTGTCAGGCTGCACTCTAGGGAACTAAAAACCAGTACTCAGAGGGTTAAGTCAGAGGTCAAGAATTATATTGCAGGTCAAGACAGGCAGACAGTTTGGAACCAGGGAGGGTGGTCAAAGTAGGAGCAGAAGGTCAAAGCTGAGGAAACAATCAAGAACCAAAGATCATACAGAAAGCACAGGTCAAGATAGGGCAGTAGGTCAAGATCATTCAGGAGAACAGATCCTGACACAATACATCAGGGATGAGGGGCTCATGTAACTGAGGCAAAGCTTCAAAAAAGAGTTTCTGTTCTCTCCATTTGTAGCAGAACACAAAAACTGCTTTCTTAAGATGGGAACAACCTGGGACATGGAAATATGGGTTCCTATTAAAAAGCTTGCCACACCCAGCCGAGAATAGCTCTGACCTTCCCCTCTGCATAGCGGATTATAGAATCTCTGTCCCCAACCTTAACCCTTTTCGAGAGATATTGGATTTCTCTAATTTATTTTCTGTCATGAGTTTTAGTCCTTCTCAAATTACAAAAACCTGTGTCTAGATATGTATAATACATATATATATTTATATGGCGAGAAATATACCATATATGTACATAAAAATATATGTCCAATGCTTGCAATAATGCAACCTCAAAATCATTAATCATCTTTGACTCCTCCATCTCCCCTATCTCCCATGTCAGACTAGTTGCCAAATCCTTTAGAATTTGTCCCTTTATTTTCTAAATTAATATTTCCTTCACAATTAGTTCATTTCATTCATTGGCCATTTGTAACTTCTTTTCCTATTTCAAGTTGCCCTTCTTCCCCATTCACATAACCAATTCATTTTATGTATCACAGGTCAAGTCTTTAAAAAACACAATTTTTATATTATTGTCAGGTAACTACTCAAAAGCCTCCAATGGCTCCCAGTTGCCTACAGGATAAAATCCATACCCCTTACATGACTATTTCACAGTCTATATAACATCTATTTTTCAAATCTTAAATAATACCCTCTCTAATTCCTAACTCATAACAGAGAAGACAAGTCTACTTATTGAACTCCAAGCCTGCTTTGAATTCCATTCCTTTTTTTTAGTTAAGGCTCACAACTTGGGAATCTTCTCCTTCCTTCAAATCCAAATTCAAGACTCATCTTCCTAAAACTTCTCCCCACAATTTTTTCTGTTCATATGGCACTAATTGCCTGCAAAATCTTTGGACATTTGTTTCATTTGCTGCCTTAGGTTGTTCTTTGCTTGTTTCATTTGTATATTTCTCCTTTCCCCAGTTATACTTCCTGGATATGTCATCTTTTAATTTTCATTAGCATCCATTATATGGAAGGAGCTCAACAAATATTATTGACAAAAAACCCTTGAAAGCTACCCTTTGATATCCTCTAAGCAGCAACATAACATTATCATCTACATTGAACTGATAGCATTTTAGGGGATAGAAGGAGGAAAGAGGGATATCTTAGGGTCTAACAGGAACTCGTAGTTCCCTCAGAAGTTTGCTGGCAAATGCCAAAATGGCATGGGCCAAAGAGGGCTAATCAGGTCCTAATGATGACTTACAATTCCAAAATTTTAAAGAAGTTATGTGACTACGTATATTTCTATTCTCATTTCTATATACAAAATTCTCTCTGTGAAAACAAAGGATGTATATCATTTAATGAGCTGTCAATGAACTAAACTTCCCTTTTCTAAGAATAATGCAAGAATTTTGACTCCTTTTTTTAATTGTCCATCCATCCATGAAGTTCATTCATCCATTCATCTTTCCATCCATCCATTCATTCATTCAGAAGGATTTATTAAGCACTATATTCAGAATGCTATATTGGGTAATAGAATAAATCTAAATATTAAATAAAATATGGTCTTTGCCTTCAACTAAATTTACAGTATAATAGTGAAAACTAAATTCAAACAAAAACAATACAAAATAAAGCAACAAGAAATCATAAGTGCAAAGAGTTATATGAAGTTCAAATTGGAGAAAAGATCATTGCCAAAAGGGGAAATTTAAAAAAGGCTACTTAGAAGGTGGCATTTGATTTGATTTTTGACAGAGAGGTAAAATTTTTATGTAGTACAAGTTGTTCACTTTCCCACTTCCCACCAGAACTGACAAGGTTGGGTCCCCAGAACCCTGAGAAGTTAGAGAATGGTTTGTTCATGAGCTTATCAGTTGATGTGAATTAGTAACCTGGACTTAATTAGCCTATAACAAAGGGCATTTATTAGGGTAATATCTTAAACATCCCACCACAAATCTATGAAACTCTCCCACAAGTATGAACAAAATCCAGGAGAAAGTGGGTTCGAGTTTAGAAAATGTGGCAAGGGGGTTAAAATTTCTACTTTCTGAAAATCCCTTTCTCTGTACCCTTGTGGAGGTATAAAACAATTTATTCTTAGGAAATGTAGCTTTTAGCTGAGTTCTTTAGAAAGTCTTGAAGCTGCATTTCCTCATTGTGTCTAGTTTGTCTTTGGTTTCTGATACAGACATGGCTGACAGATGCTATTGGCTAGAAATCAAAGAGAGACCCAAATCCTCCAATCCTCCAAAATTCCCAAGCTCCTCTTATACCAACCTGAGGAAGTAAGAGACAGAGACTCTTCTTCTTCCCATACCCAAGTGGTTTCTTTTCAGTGATTGGCTAGAACTGTTCTCTCTGCTTCAAGGTGCCAGACACTCAAATACTCTATCTGGTTATTTTATGCAAGATCCTCAGGACATAAGACTTCCAGCCAATATGAACACAGTTCTTGCTGAACCTTGTTAAAACATCTTTGATGTATTAATTGAATAGAGATATCTATGACATACATATATCTATTTTGCACCTCTTCTTTTTATGTTAATATGTGGTTTTCTTTTTTATTATTTTTATTTTAAATATATAGCATAATATAATATGTATCACAATAATACATATGTTATTTATTATAAATATATAAAATTATAATATGCTTATCTAAGAAAAACAAATTCTCACATTAGCAAAGCCCAAAAATCTACATCTCATTCTTCTTTTTTAATTTTTTTCTCCTCCCTCCCAACACTCTCTACTCCCCAAGAGAGCAGGTAATATAAAATGTCATTGATACATTATCATACAATACAAATTTCTCTGTTCATCATGTTGTGAAACAAGATATATATTGCTTACACTAGAGAAAATTCATGGAAGGAAAAGAGCAAAAAGTGGACTTTCAATCTGCATTCAGAATCTGTCTGTTCCTTTTGTGATGTTGGATATCCTTTTTTTGGAGTTGTCCTGGATCATTGACTTTTTGATAATAGTTAAATTGTTCACAGTTGATCATCATGTATTATTGTTGTTATTGTGTACAAAATTCTCCTGGTTCTGATCACTTCACTTTTCATCACTTCATATAAGACCTTCAAAGCTGTATGTTTGGTTTTGGGGGGGGGATTGTGTTCATCATTTCTTATGCCACAATAGTATTTCTTTATAATCATATACTATGACTTGTCCAGTCATTCTCCAACTGATGGACACCCCATCAGTTTACAGTTCTTGGCCACCATGAAAAGAGCTGCTCTAAACATATTAGAACACATACTTTCTTTTCTTTTTTTCTTTGATCACCTTAGAAAAATTAATCTAATAGAGGTGTTACTTGATCAAAACCTATACAAAGTTTTATAACTCTTTAAGTACGAATCCAGATTGGTCACCAAAATGGCTGGATCAAATCATAGTTCTACCAACAATATATGTGTCCCTAATTTTCTATATCACTGCCAACATTTGTCATTTTGTCCTTTTATTGTTTTAGCCAATTTGATAGATGAGATGATATCTCAGAGTTGTTTTGATTCACACTTCTCGAATCAATAATGATTTAGACTATTTTCTCATGGTTACATATACCTTTGATTTCATCATCCAAAAACTGACTGTTCATATGTTTTGAAAATTTATCAATTGCAGAATTACTCATATTTTTATATATTTGACAAAGTTCTCTATATATTTTAGATATGAGACCTCTCTCCAAGAAAATGTGTATAAAATGTTTCCCAACTTATTGCTTTCCTTATGATATTGGCTTCATTCGTTTTATTTGTACAAAACATTTTCAATTTAATGCATTCAGAATTATCCATTCTACATTTCACTTCATGTCCCTTTTTTCTACTTCATACCTCTTCTTAACTTAAACAAGAAGAAAAATTCACACACACCCCACTCTTAAACTGATGTCCTCAAAGCCTTGCATAAAGTAAGTACTTAATAAATACTTAAAGGGAATTGAATAATTGTGAGAGACAAGATAAAGGGAATGACATGCTATATACAAGAAGCAGCATGAGAACAGGCACTAAGAAAACATGTTCTAAACATGAGACATGGCACTTAATCCAGTTTGGTTATAGCATAATATACATGGAAGAGAAGAGCATGAAATTAAACTAGAAAGACAGAATGACATAGCAAGACTGGCATTATATTTTTGGAGATCAAGAAAAGAACTTTAAATTCTATCCATTAGCTAATAGGTAATCCTTAACAAGTAAACAAGTTCTACTGAAAACTACAGAGAATTAAGTAACATGAACATATTATATATACATAAGGAAGCATAAGGAAGTCTGAATTAACAGTTATATGGAGGATGAAAGGTGTGAACAGTGAAAACAGAGAATGATGAAAAGTGGAGAAGAAGAAGACTAGTTAGGAAAATATGACAATACATCAAGAAGGTGATAAAAATTTACTACAGTGATAATAAAAAAAATAAAGAAAAGAAGGATAATAAAGAAAAAAGGAAGGGATTGTTACTAGAGGAAATATAAAGGGCTACCTGCAACTGAATGTGGCAATCACCTAGTAATAGAATAGAGGAGGAAGATAAGAGAGTTGAATCAATGATAGGTCTGGGGAGATTAAGTAGAAGATATTGCCAATAAAGCAGTTAAGAATATCAGAAAGAGAAACAAATTTGGGACAAAAATGTTTCATTTTAGATATGTTGAGGTTGAGTTGCCAGGAAAGACATGAAAATAGAGATCTAGATCTAGATCATGATTGGGTGTATATGTATGTATGTATGTATGTATGTATGTATGTATGTATGGAGAGAGAGAAAGAGAATATTTCATAATGGCAATAGTTGAAGTCATGTGAGTAAATAAGGGTGCCAAGAATAAGAAGGTAGAAAAAAAAGAACAGAGTTGAGAACAGAACTTTGGGGAACAACCATTCATTTTAAGGAGTTAGAATAAAATTAAGATTCGAAGATAGAAAAAAATTAGAGATAGGAAGAGAATCAAAGAGTAGAATATCAAAAAACATTGAGAATAGGTTTGTGAATTATATAATAAATACTGTAGAGAGGTGTTGGGATATAAAGTTTGTACTATTGTTTTTTTTTTTAAAGGACTACTGTTTTTGGTGAGAAAGAACAGTTTTAGGGGCAACTAGGTAGCTCAATGGATAAAGAGTCATGCCTAAAAGTGGGTGGTTCTAATTTCAAATATGACCTCAGGCTCTTCCTAGTTGTGTGACCCTGAGCAAGTAACTTAACCTCCATTGCCTAGACCTTATTCTTCTTCCTTGGGACAAATACTTGAAATTGATTCTAAGATGGAAAGAAAGTATTTTTTTTTAATCATTTCAGAAAATTGAAAATAGAAGCCAGATTGCATTTGGTCAAAGAGAGGAAGTGGTGGAGTAGAAGCATTGTGCATAGGCTATTTTTAATTTATATGTGTATATATGTTATACCAGTGTGTATATATATGCACATATGCATGTATACATACACATGCATACATATACATGCACATATATATATATTCACATAAAGGAGGAAGAAGAAAGATGGGATTGCAATTTTATTGAAGAGTCAAAAGAAAGCTTTTGGGGGGTATAGAAACATGGCTATAAACAGATGAGAAGGAGCCAGTAGACTAAAAGAGCCTGAAGATGCATCAAAGATGGGAGAATTTATAGCATAAGGTCATAGAAGAGGCAGCAGGGATGGTATCAAGAATGTAATTAAAGGAATAAGACTTGGCAAGGACTAGGTATATTACCTCTGAGACAGAAAGGAAATTAGAGAGAATGGATTAAATATATTTAGAAGGTTCAAATGTGAGGGAAAAGGGAGTTGAGGAAATGTCCTCCAATAATCTTTATCTTCCCACTAAAGTAGGAAGTTAGGTCATCTGCTGTAACATTAGAGTATATTGGTAGTTTAGTGACTTAAAGGGAAAGGGGGATGAAATGGAGGATTAATAAGTATGGAATGAAGAACTGCTGAGTAACAGCAAAGACACACAAGGTTATGCAGCACAAATTTATAGGAAGCAAAGTCGATGTGATTTCATTACTTTCTCCAGTGATATTCTTTACTCAGAAGCATAGAAATCAAATAATGGCCTTACCCAATGTTGGGTATTAGAACACAGAAAAGGCAAAAAGGTCAGGGAGGCCTTGTACTGAGGAAACACTAGGGTGCTAAGCAGTGAATTATTAAAATGACTTTGAAGTAAAGACTGGGTACAAAGGCAAATGCAGCCACAGTCAGTAGGAACCCAGAGAATAAGAAGAATCTAGGAATCATGATGAGGGTAAAGAACACAATTTAATCAGACATGGATCTAGAACTAGAAGAGGCCATCTAATTGAATTGCCTCTTTTTAGAAATAAGGAAATTGAGAAAGGTCTAGGGAAATTGAGAAACTTGCCCAAAGTTACATAGGCAGTTAATGTGAGAACTAAGATCTGAACCTGCATCCTTCGATTTTTTTTTAATTCTTTTTATCAAAACTCATGAAAATCAGATATGACTGCTGTTGGTTAGTGAGAACAATTTGCGCATTTGATATTAATCACAGGGAAACCAAAACAGTGACTGGACATGATAAGAACTGACAAAGGGTGAAGGTGATTTTTTAAGAACAAAAAAAATTATTCTGGGGAGAAAAGGAGGGAAGGGGTGGGATGTGGGAACAATAGGGAGAATAAAAAAGGAATATAGTCAAAGATTAAATGAGGATGCAAAACTGAGTTCAATAAAATCATTTTACAAAATATAAATTTACTAAAAAAAATCTGGGTAAGAAAAAGAGGGCCAGAAAGTAGGAAAAAGATAAGGAAAGAGATAGAAAGGGGAGGAGGAGGCAGAAGAGATAAAGACAGATTAGATTAGAGGGAGAGAGAATGAGCACAGGTGAGAAATATGAGGAAAAAGAGAAAAGAGTTAAGCACAAAAAAGATGCAGAAGTTTACACTGCCTAAATGGAATTAAAACTTTACTGAGTAATCTCATCATAAAACAAATTGTGCTAGAATACAGTGCTCTACCTCTCACCAATTTGATTTTCAAAAGGTGGCCAAGTTAAGTGCCACTTAAAGTGGAGCAGAAATAAGTCTTTGCTGGTGAGGAAATGAAGGAATTGTGCAAGCAAAATGTAAAACAGTTATTTATACGAGTTTTGAAAAGCTTGATGCTGGTGACAATGAAGAGAGTGGAAAGAGATTAAATTAGGTTATAAGATAAATGAGAAAGCTCCAAGAGGGATTTGGAATGGTAAACAACCATCCCAAGTATGGAGAAGAAGAGAGGTTTTAAAGAGCTGGTCTAGAAGTGGCAGTAAAAAGTAAATAATATATTAATCTTTCCTCCTTAGCCCCATGACTTAAGGGAAATAGGATATAGAATGGTCTCCATCAGAAACAGGTCTAAACATAGACACCATGCAACTTCTTTATACATGATACTGCTGTCAATGTCTGAGGCATTAGCCATAATTCTCATCCAGCAACAGTTGGATTTGGGAGAGAAAAATCAAGTTAATTTAAGAAATAATATTTAGTTTTATAACATATAAGAATATGAGATAGTTACTCTATAAGATTTATTCATATATAATAATTCATCTTACTGTGAATGTATAGACTTCCATGTAGCCACAGATTCTTTGAGGTAGAGTAAGGTCTGTTGAATACTGCATAGAACATATAAACTGTATAATTAATTATGTTTGTTTACATAATGATATTGAATAAATCTCAGGCTGTCTTGAAAATAAAATTTACCTTCTTTAGCAGAACTCCCCCCCAAAAAATAGGTGTGAAGAATGCAATGTTCTTAGGGAAAAGTAAAGTTCCTTTTGAAGTAGAGCAGTGAAAAGTAGCATTCAAGGAAAAAAAAATATTTAAGGTGAGAGTGATTTTGAAAAACAGAATAGAATGATTTAGGAGAGGGGAAGATGAAGCCAAAGTGAGTTGAGAGATTATGGATCATTGAAATAGGGATGGGAATATGAGAGGTTGCATCTAGATGAGTAATGAAATAAGAAACTTGTATTATTATTAAGAAAATCTGAATAAGTCAGAAAAAGAGTGCCAGGTAGTAGGATAAACTTGTAGAAAGTAGCCTTAAGTAGCAGGATTACTTTGGGGAAGGGGAATTATTCAGCAGATAGAGAAGATGACAGCATTTGTTGTCCTTAAAAGTTCTAAATAGAATACAGAATTGCTAAATCAATTTTTAATTGCAGATATGGATTACACATTGCCAAATTTGAGAAGTAAATATTCCTGGAATTTCTGTCAAATCCATGTTATCACTACCAATTAGCATCCTGGCCTTTTGTCTAGCTCCTTACCTAAGAATATTGCTCATCCACCTTTCATGTCTACTTTTTACCCAGCTCTCACCTGTGGCTTTAAGAAGTTATATACCATGTCCATCAGCCACCAACTGGTAAAACCATCTCAGTAGAAGGCTAAACCAGGTTGAGGGTAACTGACAGGACTCAAACCCCTCAGTGGATGTCTATCCCAAGCATTTAAAGGCTTCCCTCAATAGAATGGGTGGGTGTGAATAATTTGTTCCAGCTGCCATGAAGATGGCTTCTCTTGGTCAGACATCAAACCCACCAAGGTCATCCACCACATCCTGAGATATCACCAGTCATCCTGACTTTGGTCTTACCACTTTGATGACTCTAGAAAAGAGAATGAGACTGATGGCTTTGTGCAACTCTGCCTTGCTTAAATCCAAGTCAAGATATCACCCTGTGATGTCACTGACCCTCTTTAAAACAAAGGGACAAACAAATAATGGAAGTTTAATTCAATAAAAGGAATTCTGATCTGGAGTGAAATGACCCAAGTTAGAATCTTGGCTCTACTACTTATATATAAACTCATTGTTCTTGAACCAAACACTTAACATCTCTGGATTTAGTTTTTTCATCAAGACATGATTTCTGAGGACCCTTCTTACTTTAAGTCAGTGGTTCTATTCCTTTATGTTCTAGGTAGCAATGGAGGTTTTTGAGATAGGAACTGATTTGTACAAACCAATGATTTCAAAGGATTAAGCCACCAGTCATGTATAGTATTAGCCTATAAAAATTTATATTATATTAGAGCATCATTTCTTTAATATTTATATTGTATAGTGCTACTTATAATAGATAGAAGAGATTGAAAAGATAGAAGAATTTAGAGGAATATTGACACAGAGGGAGTTAGAGCACTAAATACTCAAATTATGGTAAGTCCCTTAATGTCAAGGGTCTTGTCTTTATATTCTTTTGTATGCCACATAGGACTGAGCATGTTAACCTAATATGTGTGCTTAATAAATATTGAAGGTTTTGTTTTTGACTTTATGGAGTAGACATTTTGAAAGAAAGTTGGGCAGGATATTACAGAATGAGCAAATAGTAAGGCTAGTTAAATGCTCATGAGGAAACCAGGAAGAGTCAGAAGACTTGAATTCAGTTACTTCTAAAAGTACTTAAAGTGTGACAATGATCCAGTCACTTAAACTTATTAGAGCTTCATTTTCTTCTCCTAAAAAGAAAATGATATGGCTATAATACCAATTTCACAGAGTTGTCATGAGGATCAAAGGAAATAACATAAGTATTATTAAGGCCTTGACTAGGACTTAAAGAGGTTTTAGAAAACCACTAGAATGGTACAGCTGGAATCAGTCATGCTTTTATGTTGCACATAAGACTCCTGGAAAAGAGAAGAAATGGAAAGGAAGATGAGTGACATGGAGAAATCATTAAACATTTATTGTCTGTTTCTATGCTAAACACTGGAACTATAAAGAAAAGCAAAAATATTCTTTGCTCTTAAAGAACTCATATTGGGGGAGTCAACATGTAAACAACTATGTACAAATAAGATAGGATAAATTGGAAAGTAGGAAAAGAGGGGAGGGTTTCAGGAAAGTGAGGATGACAAATTCTGAACATGTTGAATTTAAAATGTCTAGATTGTGTAGACATTCACATAATGATATCTAATAGACAGATGGTACATGCAAGATTAGAGATCCGGTGTGAGGATAGGGTTGAATAAATAAATCTGAGAATCATCTCCATTGATATGATAATGGAAAGCTTGGTGAATTAACCAAGTAAAACAGTAAAGAGGGAGAAGAGGAGGACCTAGGACAATTTTGGGAAATATGTGCAGTTAGCAAGTACAACCTTAATGAACATCCAGCAAAGGAGACAGTCAGATAGGATGGAAAAGAACCAGGTGAAAGTACTATCATGAAAACCTAGATAGAAAAGGATATTAAATAGAAGAGGATGATTGACAGTGAAAGGTTGAAGAGAAGTCAAAAAGAATGAGGACTGAGAAGAGATACCATTAGATTTTGCAATTAAGAGATCATTGGTAACTTTGGAAAAGTAGTTTCAATTGAATGGGATCAAAAGCCAGACTTCAAGGAGTTAGGGGAGTGGAGAAACTAAATGGAAGGAAGCAGTGATTAGAGATGACCTCCTAAATGAATTTAACCATGAAAAGGAGAAGAAATATAGAAGGACAGCTAGTGGGGATAAATGAATCAAGTAAGGGTTTTTTTTGAGGATAGGAATGATATTGCTATAGGGATACAGCCAATAGAAAAAGAGAGACTGAAAAAGTAATGAAAGAGTAAGGATGATAAAGGGGGAAATCTGCTAGAGAAGACAAATTAGAATGGGTAGGGATTTGTGTATGTGGAGGGATTTGATTTGGCAAGGATAAGGATTACTTCTACGAGTGAGACATGAGTGAAGGAAAAACCCTAACTAATGGAAGATAAGGGGGAGTGGAAATGAGTCCTAAAAATGTTCAGTAAAATGAGGGGAAAAGGAAGTATAGCCAGGCAATAGAATATAAACAGAAAAATTAGCCATTGATGGTCACCACACAATAGTAAGAACAATGAGGATCCTATGAGAAACTGCTCCAGGAACAATGTTATACTATATCAGCAAATTCTCACTACGTCTCCAGGCTGCAATAGGTAGGACTTTTAGGATCCTTTGTCAATCTGATCATCAAGGCAACTTCTGGACAATGAAGAAGGAAAGAAGCTTTAAAGGGAGAGCTAGGGTCTCACTCAGGTACATTTGATTGGTTTCCCACATATAATGTCATGATCAGGGATGCAGGCCAATAAGAAAGGCTATATGGAGGAATCAAAGTTTCCACCTGACAAAATCCCCAAAAGGAAGAGAATTTCAAACAGGAAAAGATGGCATAGGAAAGGCAGAGATGAAATTTAAAAACTATTTTTAAAAGCCTAGAATTTTTTGGTGACCAGAACTTTCAAATAATTTGTCATATGTAAATCTCAACTATAATAATTATTAATATACTATTTTAAGCACACTCCAGATTGTCATTATCTTGTTAAAAATGTGAGTACAACTGAGTATGTCAATATGCTACAACTTTCAGAACCATCTAAACACATCATTGTCAAACCAATATTTCTGTCTAGTATACAAATAGGACATAAGAAATTTTGCCAGATATTTTAATGAAATCAGATACTCTTTAACTATTACATTCCCCAATCTACCAGACTAATTAGTGCCTCTATCAAATAAGGAAATAAGATTAATCTAGCACACTCTGTTAGGGTTTTGTTTGTTTTTTAATGAAACCATGCTAACTTTTAATGGTCCTGTTTACTTTCCTAAGTATTCACTAACTATCTCTTTTAAAACCTGTTTTAAAATTTTTCCATATGTAGAAGTCAAACCCTCTGGCCTATAGCTTTCAGATTTTTCCTTTTTTAAGATCAAAACTGAGAATGTGGGAAAATGGCAGAAATAAGACAGGAAATACCTGACTTTTCAAAATTCCCCCACAAATAATTTAAAACAATGCTTCAAATTGAACTTTAAAGTGGGAGAAATAATGAAAAGTTAGGGTGAAGCAGTCACTCAACCTAAGAAAACTTGGGAGTATATAAGGAAAGATATGTCACCACCCCCTTTGTTTGGCCTTGATACTGGCAGGTATATACTACCAACAAACAATGAGACTTGGAGACAGCTATATTCAGGGCAGCCTTGGCTTCAGAAGCTTTGCTTTTTGTACTGTGTAGGACAGCAAGAGCAGGCTGTTGAGTACAGTCTTAAAAGGAGAGGGATCCTGCTGACTTTGATCACTCCCAAGAGAATGGAGTACCTGGTTTTGGTTTAAGGGCACAGAGGGAAGCTGAAGCTTGCAGCTGTCAGAGAAATAGCAGGAAGTACATTTTCAGTGGAAGTATTTCTGGGGGTCATGGTCTTAGCTCAGGAGAGGAGAAGAGTACCTGAGGTCACTCAAAGGCTTGAGTCTGAGGAGACATGACCACATCTGCCTTGGAAACTAGAACTTTGGAAGAACCAGAGGTCAAACACCCCAGGATAGAACTCAAAAAACAAGAGCATGAGATATTTTTCTCTACACCTCAGGACGAAAGGACAACCCCAATATAAAGTTAGAAACTAAGAAATAGTCCAAATATTAAAATATTAAAAATAAATAATCAAAAGAGAAAGAACCCAACAATAGCTAGCTACTATAGTAATTGAGAAAATAAGGTTCAAACCTAGAGGACAGAGAACTCAAAACAGCCCTTTCTTAAGCTTCAAAGGCAAATGTTAAATGGTCATGGCCCAAAAAAATATCTTAAAATGGACTTTGAAATTCAAATAAGAGATGTAGAGGAAAAATTAGGAAAAAATAAAAATAATACAAAAATCAAGAAAATGATGAAAGAGAAGTCAAACAATAAGAAAGATCAAGAAAATGATGAAAGAGAAGTCAAACAATAAGAAAGAGATCCAAAAACTTACAAAGGAAAATAACTCCTTGAAAATTAGAATTGGGCAAGGGGGAGCTAATGACTTTATAAGACACCAAGAAATAAAACAAAATCAAAAGAATGAAAAAATAGAGAGAATATAAAGTATCTTTTTTGTTACCAAAACAACAGATATAGAAAACAGAACAAGGAGAGACAATATGAGAATTGTTGGTCTACCAAGAAGTTGTGATAAAAAAAAAAATAGCTTTGACACTATACTTCAAGGAATTGTTAAGGAAAATTGCTCTGATGATTTAGAACTAGAGAGAAAGATAGAAATTGAAGAAAATCTACTTATCACCACCAAAGGAGCATTGTAACTAACTTTTGAAACTCTCACATGAAGGAGAAAATACTACAAGAAACTAGAAAGAAATAATTTAAAATATTATGGAGCTAAAGACTGAAAGACATATGTATTCTGAAGAGAAAGTAACTGAGTTTTGCAAGTAAGTAAAGTAAATGTAATTCTGAAATTAAAAAATAACTATTTAATGAATGAAAGCACATTCAGGTATTCTTGAGAAAAGACCAAAAACTGAGTAGAAGATATGACCCATAAGAATCAGAAAAAAAACATAAGAAGATAAAACATGGAAAACCAATTATAAGTATTTTAACAAAATCAAAATGTTCATTTCTTATATGGCAATATTACATCTGTAGTTCTTAGGAATATTTTCTTTTTTTTTTTACTAGAGTACTTTGAAAGAGAATTTTTTATTAGGGTTGTTTGAAAGAGAATACAAAAATAGAAGGCTTGAGGCCCAAGTTGATTATAGTGAGATGATTGCAAAAAAATTAACTGGACATAGTAAAATGGAACAATTATCTCATAGAAAAGAGGTATGAATGAAAGAGATCTTCTGGCAGAGGCAAGGAAGAGTTGGAAGACAAGTAGTATTAGAACATTATTTACATCAGAACTGGATTAAAGGACAAATAACATCTAGAAGGAAATAAAAGTCTTCTTAACATCAGAGAAATAATATCTCAAAGGGATCAGATAGTGAAGGGGTACAGATTAGGGAGGCAGTGGTCAGAAGTAAATTATACTTCTGAGGAGGGATAGGGTAAAAAGAGAGGAGAAAAAGAAAAACAATGAAAGAAAAAATAGGATGGAAGGAAATACACAACTAGTAATTATGACTGAATAGAATGGGATGGACTCAGCCAAAAAACAGAAATGGAAAACAGAATAGATCAAAACTCAGAATCTGACAATATATTATTTACAAGAAACACATTTAAAAATGAAAGACAAACAGTAAAAATAAAGGGTTAAGGTAGAATTTATTATGCTATAAATGATGCAAAAACTAGAGATATTGATTGTGATCTGAAACAAAGTTAAAGATAAAATAGATTTAATTAAAAGAGATAAAGAGGGAAATTAAATTTGTTAAAAGGTATGATGAACAATAAAGTAACATCAGTACTAAAACTATATGTGCCAAATGCTATAGCATATAAATTTTTGAAGGAGAAACTAAATTTATTCCATGTAGAAATAGCAAAACTATAATAGCAGGAGACTTCAATATTACTCTTTCAAAACTAGACAAGTCTAACCAAAAAATAAAATAAGAAAGAAGTCAAGGATCTTAATGGAATCATAGATAAGCTAGATATGATTGACTGGAGATAACTGAATGGTAACAGAAAGGAGCATGCCTCTTGTTACCTTTATAAAATTACGGCATAAAAACTTGATAGTTACATATAGAAAAGCACAAATATTAAAGCATCCTTTTCAAATCATCAGACAATAAAATTATGTTTAATAAGAGACCATGGTAACACAGATAGAAAAAGAATAGGAGACTAAATAACCTAATCTTAAAGAGTCAATTGGTTAAAGAACAAGCCAAAGAAACAATACATAATTTTATTCAAGAGAATAATAATCATGAAACAACATATAAGGTCTATGAAATGCAGTAAAAGCAATAATAATGGGAAATTTTATAACCTTAAATGTTGATAATAATGAAATAGAAAAAGAAAAGCTCAATGAATTTGTTATACAATTAAAACATCAATTTAAAATCTCAATTTAACAACAAATTATAAATTCTAAAAATTAAACATGAGATTAATAAAAAATGAATGTAAGGAAACCATTGAATTAATAAAGCTAGGACTTGGTTTTATGAAAAGAACAATAAAACAGATAAACTATTGGCTAATATGATTTTTAAGAGAGTAAAACCAAATTACTAGCCTCAAAAGTAAGTGAATATATCACTGATGAAGATGAAATGAAATCAATTAATAGAAATTAATTTGCCTAATTACATACCAATTAATTTAACAATCTAAGTGAAATGGAAGAATACTTAAAAAATAAATTCCCTAAATTAACAGAAGAGGAAATAGAATATCTAAATAAATGTATTTAAGAAAAATAAATTGAATAGGCCATAATGAACTTCCTAAGAAAAAAGTTATAGGACCAGGTAAATTTAAAAGCAAATTCTACCAAATATTTAAAGGTCAACTAATTCCAGCACTAAATAAATTATTTGGAATAATAGGCACAGGAGTTCAAACAAACTCCTTTTATGTAATAAACACAATACTGATACCTAAATGAGGAAGAGAAAAACAAAGAAATTTTATACCAATTTTACTAATGAATGTTGATGCAAAAATCCAAAATGACAATATATAACAAAGATACCTTATTATCATGTGAAATGTATTCCAAGAATGCAAGGATAGTTTAATGTAAGGGAATTTATTTACGTAATAGATTATCTCAATAACATTAGAAACAAAAAGCATGATTATATCAATAGATTCAGAAAAAAGCTTTTGACAAAACATAACACTTATTCCTATTAAAAACACTTGAAAGGGGGCAGCTGGGTAGCTCAGTGGATTGAGAGCCAGTCTTAGAGATGGGAGGTCCTAGGTTCAAATCTGGCCTCAGACACTTCCCAGCTGTGTGACCCTGGGCAAGTCACTTGACCCCCATTGCCTAGCCCTTACCACTCTTCTGCCTTGGAGCCAATACACAGTATTGACTCCAAGACAGAAGGTAAGGGTTTAAAAAAAAAAACAACACTTGAAAGCATAGACATAAATGTATTTTTTCTTCAAATGATAAGTATCTACCTAAACCATTGTAATTATTTGTAAGAAGATGAAAAAGATCAAAGAAAAATAGACCTATTTAGAGGAAATAGGAAACATATCAAATAATGGACACAATAGCATTATCCAAATGATATTTTTTGATGCTCATTGCAATAATTTCCTTGGTCTTCATATTTCCATTCCCATCCTTCTCCAATTCATTTTTTAAACATTTACCTTCCACCTTAGAATCAATACTGTGAATTGGTTCTAAGGCAGAAGAGCAGAAAAGGTTAGGCAATGGGGGTTAAGGGACTTGCCCAGGGTTACACAGCTGGGAAGTATCTGAGACCAGATTTGAACCCAGGACCTCCTGTCTCTAGGCCTGGCTCTCAATCCACTGAGCTACTCAGCTGCCCTCTCCAATTCATTTTTTTTAATTTATTTACTGTAAAAAATAAGTTTTTGCATTTAGAGCTAGGTTCATATCTCTTCTCTGGTACTTTTTGCCTACATAGTTATCCATTTTGCTCATGTGTAAAATGAAGGGATATACTAGATGCATCCAGCTTTCTGATCTGTTCATATCACACCTGACTCCAAGCCTAGCTTCCTGACCATTATACCTTTGTTCTTCACTTTCCTGGTAAATGATCTACCTTATATGAAAAGCTCTCCACTGAAGAGAATTGCCCAAAATCTTGGTCTCCATAATTTCTATCCATTTCTCCTATTTCTACCTTCAGAGACCACAGAGAACAAATCCAGAACTTCTACAAGACAATTATTGCATCCTCCCCCCAGGCTAAACATCCCCAGTTCCCTCAGTCTTATATGGTGGGGTCTGTGTTCCTGTGATTCTGGAATCCCTTGCCTTGGAGGCACTCCAGTATGTCAAAATACTTTCTAAAAGATAACAGCCAGTACTAAAAATAATATTCTAGATTTCATCTAAGCAAGGCAGAAGTTAAAACTTCACTCTTCTAGACACCATTTTTCTCCTTAGGAAATTTAAGACATAATTAGCTTTCTTTCCTGGCATGAGCAAGTGTAGGAGACAGTAGACTGGACTTTAGGGATACATCAATTCAAATCCTGGCCAGACACGTATTAGCTATGATGTCCTGGATCGGTCACTTATCTTGGCTTAGTTATTTCCTCCACGAAATGATAATAATAATTATTATTTCTCCCACTTGTTATACGATAAAACAAAATAATATAGGATGTGTCATAAATATTAAAGTCCTTTCTATATGTTACTTATTATTCTTATCGATGTATATTAATATTGTGTTCAACATTCTCAGGTTCTTGTCACAAAAGTACAAGGTTTAGTCACCCCCATTTTATACTTGGGTGGTTAAGTTTTTTAAATCCAAGTTTAAGACTACTCTTTGTCATTCAATCAGTTCACATTTTACCTAATTTTATTATATAGCCCACTGGTCCCCATTTGCTTACAAGGATATAACAAAAGAATTTGTCAATACTTTGCTATAATTCAAGCATTTCATTATCACACTAATAATTTAAAGTCTTCCATGGTTTTCAACTAAAAGATTTTGCAGTAGCAAATCATCAACAAAATTCAAATAATTATCTACTTGTTCTTAACATAAAACTTGAAATTAAATAAATTTTCCCCAAAATAAAAATTCAACCTATTCATCACTTCTTTAATCCTAAATAATCCAATTTTACGTTCATATTATTTCCATGTATTCCATTTTCATCCCACAAATTACTCAGTACAGAACTGAATTCAATTGTGACTTCAAGAAACAAATGTTGATACTCTAAGAAGCAAGAACTTGAGCACTCATATTTACATCATTCATTCTTTCCATTGTCTCCACAAACTGTATACTTTTATACCTATAACACAATGACAAACATTGTATGATGTGGTTTAGAAATCCAAATCTCATTCCCAAACATGAACTTCTCAATTAGCACTTGATTCCCAAATCTGCCTCTCTCTAAGAAGTTCCTAGCTTTCTCTAGCAGCAAAGATAAAATTACATCTGTTTTCCCTATTTTTTTTTTGTCCATGAACTCACAGTACTGTTTCCTTTGGATGGTGTTATTTGTCTCCATATGACTCCAGAACTTGGTGGTGAATAGTAACTTTGACAAATGATGCTTTTGGAAGATGTGGTTACTATTTTCTAGGTCACGATGACATATGGTGACTCCTTATTTCAGAGTCACCAACCAATATTACTCACCTGTTTTTCTCCTAGTATCTGTGGATCTTCATCATCATTCAGTGAAGAATGAAAAATTGCTTCCTTCTCAGAGCATCCTTCCATCTTCTCTCTGGAAAGAGATTTTGATTATATAGATATCTTTTACATAGAGACATTATATATATGCAAATATATGTATACTTATCTATATATAGGTATATATTATATATATATAAGCCTTTTCTTCCTTCCCTCCTCTCTCTCTCTCTCTCTCTCTCTCTCTCTCTCTGTCTCTCTCTCTCTCTCTCTCTCTCTGTCTCTCTCTCTCTGTTTCTCTCTCTCTGTCTCTCTCTGTTTCTCTCTCTCTCTGTCTCTCTCTCTGTCTCTCTCTCTGTCTCTCTCTGTCTGTCTCTCTCTGTCTGTCTGTATGTGTGTGTCTCTCTGTGTCTCTCTCTCTGTCTCTGTCTCTCTCTCTCTGTCTGTCTCTCTCTCTCTGTCTGTGTGTGTGTCTCTCTCTGTCTCTCTCTCTGTTTCTCTCTCTCTGTCTCTTTCTCTGTCTCTGTCTCTCTCTGTCTCTGTCTGTCTCTCTCTCTGTCTCTCTCTCTGTCTCTCTCTCTCTGTTTCTCTGTGTGTCTCTCTCTCTGTCTCTGTCTCTCTGTCTGTCTCTCTGTCTGTCTCTCTGTGTGTGTCTCTCTCTGTCTCTCTCTCTGTTTCTCTCTCTGTTTCTCTGTCTCTGTCTCTGTCTCTGTCTCTCTGTCTCTCTCTGTCTGTCTGTCTCTCTCTCTCTCTCTCTGTCTCTCTCTCTCTCTCTCCCCTTAAAGGTACCTTACCTTGAGTTTTAAAGAACCTCTAAGACTATCTACTTATCTTGCAGCTAAAAGAACTAAGTTCAGAATGTTTAAGTGACTTGCCCAAAGTCATAGATTGCAAACCCCAGAGATGGGATTTGCATCCAGTCCTTTGATTCCAGAGTTAGTGCTCTTTCCATTGACTTTGCTGCATCTCATTCTTCTGAGGTGATTCTTTCTCTGTGAAATGAAACTGGAAATACATTCTTCCAAACTTTGTGCCTCTTTCTCTAACAGAGAGAACAACATGCATTTTGTACCTGCCTAGCTGTGGAGAGCTTTCCTGACCTTTCCTGAGACTTTCTGAGCCTTTTCTTGGGAGTTATGAAGCTATATATTGGCTTTCTCACCTGCAATGGATCAAAATTAGCAGATTCCTGCCAAAGCCCTAATGTAGCCAAAAGCTGCCATCAGCTGTTGTCTGTGAGAAGGTCATATGTAGAATCCAAATTCCACCTATTTTTCTCTTCATTCCTTTTACCTCTTCACTCCACTGTTAAAACTTCAGACCCTTTCTATCCATCTCTCCTCTGCTGTTTATCTTCTTATATGCCCTAATGCTTAGCACTGTGCTCTGCACACAACAGGGTTTTAATAAATGTTTGTTGAATTAAATTGAATTTGGATGGTACATTCCTTTTTAAACCTTTCAGTACTACATAGGGAATGGCCTTTTGAGGCACAATAAATGTCCTTCCTAATATTATGTTTCCCCACCCATTATTTCTCTTCCTGAGTCTTCTCCCTAACCCTACAACTTCCAGATACTTTCCCTTTTCCTTTATTTTTCTCTTCCCTCCACTATTCAGGCTTCAGATACGTTCTACCTATATTGTTCTCCTATGTGTAACCTTTCTCCTCTTCTCCCACCTTCTCTACCATAATGCTCTTGTTGGGCCTGGTATTTTCCAGCAACTGATCCACACTTCTGGAATTCATTTCCATTCTTGGATTAGAAAGATTCCAAGTTTCCTACCTTTGAGGGTTCAAAGCATGACACGTCTGTCCAGTTAACACTTTCTTGATGATGTGGTAGTATTGGCATGCTCCTTCATCTACTAAATGCTTTAGAACTAAGTGGTGAAATTGTACTGTGTTCTATTCAAGGTTTTAATTTAAGTATTTTTAAAAATTCTTCTAACAAGTTTTGGATGATAAAATTTCCTACAGCTGATTTGTATTGGTCTTGCTTTCTGAGAGACAACACATATGGAGAGCTAAGAGCAGGTGGTGTGGTGAAGTTTTATTATACTACTCCAACAGTTTTAAACCAGTGTGGTCCATGGTCGAAATGGCATGACAAGCAGACACATAATACTGATACCCCAACCTTAAATGATTTTAAAATGAAGTACTTTGAAAATATGACTCTGTGATCTAGTACAAGAACTGATGGTATGGTACATGAAGATGTCTGATTTTATATAGGAATTTTTATAGTCTGATTTGAGACAAACTTGTAAACACTATAATAATGTAAGGTGAGTGGGGGGAAAGGAAATTTACTATAGTGTCTTATTATAGGACAAATATTTACCAGCATTTCCATAATGCAGCTTCTTTCTCCCCAGCCAAAACATAGGGGAAGTCACTTTTCCCTCCTTTCTTTCTTTCCCTCTCTCCCTCCTTCAATAAGGATCCACTTTCCTGAAAAGGAACCATAATTATTCCTGATTAAGACAACAAATTGACTCCAGCTTCCCTAATGCAACTTCCTGGTCATCTAAAGGCATAAAAAGTCCTAGCCTCTGGCACTACTGGTTCTTTCTACTTGGTGGATTTGTAAAGATCATACTAGTGCCATGTCCTTCACCATATCTGGCTCTGATAACCAGACTTGTTTCCATATGAAAGTGAGAGAAACCATCTCCAAAGAAACTAAGCATCACTGTTTTTCCCTATTGGATATATTTAGGGCAAAGTATACTTCTTTTTGTTAACTAATCATTAATTTGTGAATGCTTTTTTTTCATACCAACAATTGAACCTGAATTAAAGCACAGTTCATATTAGAATCATGGCCAACAAGTCATTTAACCACTATATTTTACAAGTTTCCACTACTTTCACTCTAAGGTAACCATAAGGTAAAATATGAATTGTTATTGTACAAGAAAGGGTTCAAACAATGAATAATGTGTCTCAACAATGCCAGAGGCATCTTAGGGAACTAGAGAAGATCCAAAAAACTAGTAGTAAATTAAAAAGCATCACAATGTAAATTTTTAAGAGAGGTAGAGATATCTAATCTAAAGGTCAAGATTAGAATAAGCCTAAGAGAAGTCTATTAGTAAATTGTGTATACATTTGAGAATACTTCAAAATTATTTCTTCTTTTTCCTTAGTAGTCAATGTTATGAGATTTAAAATAATTGAGGTCTTAAACTGTAGTGAGTTAAAATGGTGGAAGATATAAATTGTAATAGATATAAGAGAGGGTGAGTAAATTTGACCGCAGAAATATGTTTCACTACAGTGTCTTGGTTTTTAAATCAAATATAAGGTGGTCACCAGGGAAATATTCCCAATTATTCAAATACCCAAGTCAACTGGGTTTTATAGAGATTTTTAATTAATAATATAATGAGGAATTAGAGAAAGAGAGAAAGAGTAGGAAAGGAATAATTATGAAGGGCCTCAAGCCAATATGGCCTAGACCTGAGTCTTAAGAGAGAGAATCAGTCAGTCAGTCTTTTAATACTCACCACAAGGTCTGCCTAAACAAGGATTCTAGTGACACCAGGCCAGCTCCATCTCAGCTGACTTCACCAGAGAGCCTTCCAGCCAGAGACTGTTCCAAAAGGCCTCTCTCCAGAGCCTCCAGAGGGACAGAGTCCCCTTAGAGGAGCTCCAGCAAGACCTCCTTAGAGATTTTCCTCCAAGAGCTTCCCTTCTCCAGAGCCTCTCTCAAGAGATTCTTCCCAAGAGGTCCTCATCAGAGATCCTCCAAAAGGAATTCCTCCAAAAGGAATATCCCTCAAGAGATTCTGCTTTTTCTTATATAGGGGTTTTTCTCCCATGTCACCTCCCCTAAGTCACTACATCTACCAATCACTGTAGACACTTTCCAAAGGACTGCCCATCTAAATTCCTGCTAAGTCGACCAATCTCCTCAGTAAGTCTGAATCAGAAAAAATGCTGCTGTCGACCAATCTCCTCAGTAAGTCTAAACGAGAGAAAACACAGCTTAGTCAACTAATCTCATCAAGAGAAAACTTGCCCGACCATTTAGGTACCTAGCATCCCATTGTATCAATTCTAAAAACAGGCCTGGCTCAAAGAACTCCTTGCTTTATTATAAGCATGGGTCCAAGTACTTTCATTGTTTAGCAAGGAGTTTTCTCTCCTAAAGGAGTCTTAAGTACGGGTAGAGTAGGGGTCCTCCCATAGCAAGGAGTTTTCTCCCCTAAAGCAGTCTTAAGTATGGTTGGAGTAGAGGTCCTCCCATTTCTGATCCTGGCAAGTTCTCACATCAAAATGGGGAATGTTTCTCAGTAGGGAATTTGTTCCAATTAAGAATTCCCGGATGGGGAAATTTTTAACATTCACAAGTCTGAGAGATTTCAAGATTTACAATGTAAAGAACAAGGTGAGCAACATGGATGTTCCATTCTATAGAAAACTAGGGTGATATGTGCAATGTTAGGTTATCTGTCTGACTTTCATTCACAAAATTTTCCCAAAATTAAAATTTGTTATTTTAGCCCTAAAACTATATACAAAGCATATAACAATTATTATATATGTTGTTTCAATTCAACAAATATCTCTGGTTAATAGAACTAATTTAAAATTCTCAAATAAAAAAGCATTTATTATGAATCCTATTTTTAAGTACTTAGAATTTATACTGCACAGCATCTCCAAATTAGACTAAAACTTAGAGCTATACATTGACAACTAAAATTGATTATTTGAGTTGAGGAATTGTTCAATACTTCTGTGATTTGTGATTTTGTTGGTGTGTTTACTTCTTTCATAGATTGCAATAGATTGCAACTCTATTATATGTGGACTTCTACACCTTTAAGGCAGCAGTGCCAAACATGTACCCTATGGGTGTGTGGTCAGGACCAGATTAAAATGTTGTTCCTATCTCATTTTAATATGTTGATTTTTTAAAATAAATGTTTTAACATGTCTGGTTTTCTCAGTCAAAATGCAGCCCATGAGAATCTTTATGTATTATCTAATGGTCCCCACATCTATTTGAGTTTGACACTACTATTATAGGGTAAAACAAGGTATCAGGAATGCTAAGATTTTTTAAAAATGTGATTAGATCTACAACTGGCATGTATTAAACATATCATCTCAACAAGTAGACCAAAATTATTTCTTTTGTGAACCAAAAAAGAAAATCACCAAATGGCCAAATTTAGGAAACCCAATTGTTCAGGTGATAAGCATATTATTGGCCCATACTCATGGGTTTTCCGATATAGAAAGTTTTAATTCCTTTGGTATAGTTTGTGGAATTCAGAGTTTCTTTCATATTAAAATGTGCCACTGAAGTACAATTTTAGGGAAGGAAACAAGCAATTCAAATCCACTGAGATGAATACTTAACAATTTTGGCTATTATTGACCAATGTATTTTCTCTTTAAAAAAACATCACAAATTTATTATTATGCCAACCACTAGTCTAAGAATCTCAGGAATCATAGAGGAGTACTACTAATTAGCATTTCCCTGTGCCAGATTAAATTAGTTATGTTCTAAAGAGAGGAAATGCTGACATTGATCTCAATTTATGAATTTTTGCCACTGTGTCTGGGGCCTCCCTCAGCCTTCTCTCTCCTGGATGTCAGCTTATTCTGAAGGGCTATACCCCATTGAATTACAGGCAAATATGGATAAAACCCAAAACATTCATGTTCCAGGACCACCTTGACTTCCTCAAAAAGTCAGATTCACTCTAAGAGTTGTCCTAGTAACAATATATCAACAGTAGTGTTGAATACATTTGAGATCTCAAAAAATTTCTGAGAATTTTTCATACCCCACAGGTAATTAGCACATATCATTTTACTACAAATAGTGACTGAGATAATGCTTTGCTGGTTTGAGTGTAAATCAAAAAATTTTAAGCTATTATTTATCTATTATGTCCTTCATGTCTTCCCATTTCATCTATCCTATGCTATTTGATTCAATTCAGTTCAGTGAGCATATATTAAATGCATATATAAAAGAAACTGTCTCAAGATCTAAAAAAATACAAAAATAAAAATAAAATAGCCCCTTCCTTCAAGAAGCTTACATTTTATTCAATAAACATGGCTCTAGATTCAGAGACTGAGAACCTGTTTTGAATCCTGGCTCTGATATTATATGACCTTGAATAAATCACTTTTCCTAAAAATCTCAGTTTACTTGTCTATAAAATAAGGGATTTTAAATAGATGTCCCAAAAGTGTCTTCTAGTCATAAATATGTACACCTATGAACATGTACTCCATAAATATGTAAGAACTTTGGTCAAGCAGTGCTCAATAAATAATTATTATGAACTTTAGATTACTCCACCCTACTTAGTCTAATAAAATCAGGGATGTCTACAGTCATACTTAAGGATTAAGTATTTAGGAGGATGGCCTATGACAGACATGTGCTAGCAAATGACAAATCAGAAACAATTGACAGACCCCTGGGCTGTCCTAAGTCAAGCCTAAGATATCATTGGGTACATATATGTGAGATGCAAGAAAGTGATGTAAAACCGTCTATATATTTCGCGTCACTTCCTCTCTGGGGCCTCTTTGACAGCAGAGAGGTGGCTGGTGGCAGCTTGTTGAGCGTCTCAGCTTCTTGGTGTGGTGGCTGCTATTGTCCAGGTTTAGAGGTGAGTTTTCCTTGATATCATATTGGAGGAAGCTGAGTAACCTAGTTCAGTGAGGCTCTTCTCTGAGATCTCTCAGAGTTTGGGCTGATTTTTTTCTCTTTTACCTTCCTAACACTATTCTCTTAGAGAAGCCTCTATTTGTCAAGGACCTCATGGCTCACCTGGCACAGGCTGGGTGGGAGAAATCCTATACCTTTTCCCTCTCTCTTCTCCTTGATTTCTTCCCTATATATTAATTAAACCACCATATATTTCCAAACTGACTTGGGTTTTTTATTTGGGTTATCCCCTGGCAACCAAAAATCAAATTTAGATTAGGTCGCAACCCTAAATTATCCTTACATTATTGAATGGATATGTATGTGACATGAATATGAATTATTCAGTGGTCATATTTTCATGATGCATGTATGTGATTGCACTGCAAACATTCCCAGAAAAATTATGAGATAATCCAATTCAACAGGTTTTTATTCAATTCCATAATCGCTCTCAAGATAAAGGAAAGAATTTTCAGTTGTCAATTATTCTACAGTGAATTTAAAACCCTGTAGTTCCACCAAGTTTCTTAATTCTCCTTTTGCCCACCTTTTAACTGTTTCATTACTCATCAGTTTTTCTTTCCTAAAGGAATTAGTCAAGAGAATGGAGCAAAGTTAAGTCTGCCAACTATCATTTATATAAGAAGCTTTAATAATGATTATGTAGACCACCTAGCAGATTAGCCAATATGACAGCAAAGAAAAGTAATGAATACTGGAGGGGATGTGGCAAAATTGGGACATGAATGCATTGCTGGTGGAGTTGTAAATTGGTCAAACTATTCTGAAGAGCAATTTGGAACTATGCCCAAACTGCACTAAAAGACTGTCTGTCCTTTGATCCAGCCATAGCACTGCTGGGTTTGTACCCCCAAAGAGATCATAAGGAAAAAGACATGTTCAAGAATATTCATAGCTGCATTCTTTGTGTTGGCAAAAAAATTGGAAAATGAGGGGATGCCCTTCAGTTGGGGAATGGCTGAACAAATTGTGGTATATGTTGGTGATGGAATACTATTGTGCTCAAAGGAAAAATGAACTGGAGGAATTTCATGTGAACTGGAACAACCTCCAGGAATTGATGCAGATTGAAAGGAGCAGAACATTATACACAGAGACGGATACACTGTGATACAATCAAATGTAATGGACTTCTTCTCTACTAGCAGCAATGCAACGACACTGGACAATTCTGAGGGACTTAAGAGAAAGAACACTATCCACATCCAAAGAACTATGAACCAGAAATGCATTAGAAAAATATATGCTCAATCAGATAGTATGATAGGGATATAATTAGGGTTTTGATGTTAAAGGATCGCTATACTTCAAATATGAATAACATGGAAATAGGTTTTGAAAAATGACACTTATAACCCATTGGAGATCCTTGTCAGCTTTGAAGGGGGGAGGAGAGAGTGCGGGAGGGGGGATCATGAATCATGTAACCATGGAAAAATATTCTAAATAAAAGTTTAAAAATATATAAAATTTTTTTTAAAATAATGATTCATTTGACTAAAACAAATACTGAACATAAGTTTTGAAGATTATCTTTAGATTTCATTTTGGTGGGTTTTTCCTCCTTTAGGATGAATTATCAAAGATAAGTTATGGAGAACTGAGAATCTTAGTCGTAACCAGATTTTGTCTGGTTGGTATCCCAACTTAATATAATGATTATAGATACTTTCAATGGTTATCTCCACTCCTAAGTGATTATATTTGCATATGAAAATGAATGTGAACCATTTGGACAATTCTTCAGAGAAGTCTAGCCAAATGTCCTAAATAATTGAGGCAGAGTGAGATCTTTGAATGACTTCCTGAACATGAATCCTGACATGAAGTTCTCAACCAATCAGATGGAGCAGAGGTTTAAGCAACATAATGGGAGTTGGGAGCAATACAAGAGATTAATTTCCAAAATTTGTTGCACTTGGTTTCCATGTCATAACTTAATAGAAGTCAAATCCTTTGGGAAGGGAACTGCTTAGTGTTAATATTTGTAATCATTGTGTGTTAAAGGCAAATAGAATAAACATATAGCAAGGGAAACATTTTTGTGTGCAGTATAAATACACAAACAATTATCTAAAATGTAATCTTCATGTGACTTATTAAAGCAGATTACATTTTAATGTGCATTGCAATTTGCACATTATAGGGAGCACTCTATATGCAGCTTTAACTGTGTGACCAGCCAGACAACCTGCACAACTGAAGATATAAAAAAAAAAACCCACCACTGCTATCTTTCTCTAAATGGATGTATTTGGTGTTGATAGTCAGATACAGTTTTCACCTTTATCCCAGCTTGTTTCTGACCCAGTGGGTTAGTGTTAATCACCACTGTAGGCACCAATAATTTCCCCATATGTGGAATTTGATAAGTTAGAGCACCCACTTCAATTCAAGAAGATTCCAGCTGACTATCCAGTTATCGCTATGGACAGCTTCAAGCACATTCATGGCTGGCCTTGTATTCTTAGCTTTATCAAGCGCTTTGCACTTTTTGTCTTTTATCTCTTAATTGAGACCTGACTGCAAGAAATGCCTATCTCTTCAACTGTGTTGCATTAAGTATTAACTTTAACTGCTTTGGGTACTTGAGGTACAGGGGGGAAAAAACCCTTAAGAAGCTGGAGTAAAGTGGAAAATCTTCCCAAATCTCTATTTATAAATTGTGTAAATGCTACAGTGGTTTAAAAAAAAAAAGGAGTAAATAAATCTTTATCTCTTTTCCAGCCTGGGAAAAAATGTACTTATATTACAAACCAGAGGAAACTTTGTGAACCTTTGGTCTAACTTGGCAATAATAAAAATCCAAAGACTTGGCAAAAGAATTCATATTTAGGAAATTCATGAAATCTGAGCAGAAAAGTCTACAGTAATTATAGGTAAGAAAAATATACCATTTTCATTCCTTTGTCATGGCTCATCAACCTACTCATTCATAAAGAGAAGGTTGGTGCTAGTTGTTGTTTTCTTTTTTGTTCCTGTGAAGCTAAGGGATGTGTAAATGCAAGACTTCAGAATAGCATGTGTATATGACAAATCAATCATGTTTTCCTTCTAAATATCAGTTATTTTGTAAATATTCATGATCAGTTGCTACTAGGATAAAGTAGACTCATTGCTCATTTTGTTGACTTTCTTACCCCATTTCATGTTCTATCAAGATTTTAGAAAGTGACAGACTCAATTTGCTGGACCCAGAGCCCTGCTCAGTGTTACTCCTCTAGAGAAGTGAATTCTGGATCCTCTGGTAGAATTCTTACTAAATGGAGCAAAATTAGCAAAAAGATCTTAGCTATCATGGCAGAAAGTACAGTTTTAGGCAATGACTGACAACAATTGATGAAGAAAAACTGAATCAATCTAAAGTAGAAATAAGTGACTAGTGGTAGAATATATAATACATATATATCAACATTTAAAATTATGATTTCTCATCAAAACCTTGAAAACAAATGGTGAATTAACACAATGTAATACTACTATGAGGCAGTATCTAGATAGTCTAGTCCTGAAGATATATCTTCTCATGAGTGATGATGAAAAGAGATAGTTAAATGTAGAGAGTTTTTTTTTTTTAATCGGCCAAGAAAATGTGTGCAGTCTCAATAGCTTTGTAGGAAAACAAATAAAAGTCTTATTAATCATTATGGAAGATGAATATAAACTAACCAATGTTATTCATTAAAAAACATTTTAAATATTACTGTAATTCCAATTTTAAAATGTGCATAATTTCAAGTTTATTATTAAGAGTTATCATCAAAAATATATGATCCTAAATTTTTTTAAATTGGTCTATAATTCAATGGAGTAGGATAAATATACTAAACAACTGAGCAGATGCATATGAAAGATTCATGTATAACAAATCATTAGAATATTAAAAACTAGGAAAAGAATGTATGTTATTTAATAAATTTACTTGAGAAAATTCATTATTAATTTAAGATTTAGACTTTCATCTTGTGCCAAATATACCCAGCAAATTCCAGTTTTTTATGTTATTAAAACATTTTTAAACTCTAGAAAAAATGGAAAATGAAATATTTTTATCTAGTTGTAGAGGAGAAACTTTTTAAAATCAATAAATTGAAAGAATTATCAAAGGTAAAAGAGTTGATTTATTATATCTAAATAAAAGTTCCATGTAAAACTAATGTTATTAAAATTAAAAATCAATACTATAAGGGAAAAGATTTATAGAAAAATGTTGTAAACTTGACATTAAAATTACATAAGGAACTATTTCAAAACTACAATGTTAATAGCCTCTCCATAGAACATTATAATGATCCAATAAGTCCATTGTTATGACTATCCCTGACAGTGTTATTTTTTTAAAGCTTTTTTCCCAAAAAAATGTTATGGCAGCAACCATAACCTAACTGTATGGCAGTAACCAACCTAACTGTTGATGCAAAGGGTAATGATTAAATTAATTGTTTCACATGAAATAATAGATAAGTAGACATGTGACTAAAGAAAATTTCCAGAAAATAGAAACAATTATTTAAAGTTAATTTTAAATGCTTACACTCACTAATAATAAAAAGATACATATTTAGACAACTTTAAGATATTACCTCACACCTGTGAAATTGCCAAAATAATTAAAATCAGTGAAAGTAAATCATTGCTGATTGTGGGATTGTGGGAAAATAGGAACACATTCATTGCTGGTGATATTGCAAATTTTTAGAATATTTTTGAAGCATATCTGGAAGTATTCAATAAAAGTTACCCCCCCCCAAAAAAATCACTCTCTTTCACCTAGTAACTCCATTGCTGGTAACATCAACTGAAACTGTAATTAAAAAACAAATAGGGGTATGTATTAAAAAAATATTATGGCAGAATTAGATATAATTATAAATACTAGAAGCATCCTAAATATCCAATCATAGAGTAATAAAGTAAATAACATTACATTAATAGACACCTAAAATGCAATTAATCTGGACACATATGATGACTACAAAAAAATCTGTAAAGACATTTTTTTAAATAATGAAAAGTAAAAGATAGAACCAGAAGGATGTAATACACATGAACTATGATTACATGAAGAAGAGCAAATAAAAATGGATGGAAAAATAATCTTAAAGAAGACATAAAAGAAAGAATGTTTAAAATTTTATAATACTTTGCATGCCAGAGTTTAAGTGTAAGCAGTTATTAAGCAAGTTTAGTCATTTTATTGATGTTTAATGTTTTGAAAAATTATATTTCTTAATAAGGAGCTTTTGGCAATTATGGCATTAGAAACAGAACAAATATGCCCCTCTGACTAACTTATCAGTTTTTGAATGCTGGCTTTTTTTCATGTTTGGTTTTAGAAGATATGATTTTGAAACATATGGGAGTAAATATAATATAGTTGAAAGAACATTGAATTTTTGGATTTAGAGTCAAGAAGCCCAAATTTCAAATCCTTCCTCTAACATTAGTTGTGTCACTATGGGTTTAGTGAGTTTTAGTTTTCTCATCTAAAAATTAGAATTAAAATACTTATAATTTTTAATTCAAAAGATGATAAATGTCAAATTTTCAACTCTTAAAGCATTATTTATATGACATTGGTTAGTATGACAAGGAAGATTTGGTATAAACAGGATCTGAATCCACATAATATTGAGTTTGAGGGGCTTCTAGAAAAGCTTAAATGTCAAACATAAGTTCAAGACTGATGGATAGGAGGTGAGCACGGGCAAGAAAAAAAGTGAATGAGTGTTTCTGGAGAAAAGTAAATAAACTATTTCAAGCAATGGATATAATACCATAAATAACTTCATTATTCTCTTTATTTTTGCGGGGGAGGAGGATGGTGAGTACATTACATTAAAGTAATATAATATATTATATTGCTCCATGGATACAGAAATATGCTAGAGTAGACTCAAACCAGCCTCTGAGATTGTAAAATTGTTAAACTTTCAACATGAGAATGTTCAGCCTAGAATTCAACAAATGATTCAAATCAAGGTTTAAATTATTGATATACTGACTCTGTAGGCTTAAAAAAGTAATACAGGAAATGTTTATTTTGTAGGTTAAATTTAAAAGTGTGATCTGCAGAAATGTTTCAGCCAATCATTTACCTAATATTTATAATATCACCCTACCATATATATGTACATACTTACATGAGTGTATGTTAGTCTGGTTACAAGAAACTGCTGGATTTTTCAAATGACTAACACAAAATAAAAGAACCATCTGTCTCCTAATACTTAACAGGGTCATAAAAGACCATGAGTTCGACTGTTTTTTAGAATGGCCAAAGAGGAGAGTGTTGACCCTTATGCTTATTGAAGATGAGAGGCTGCAGAAAATCAATCAACAAATAAAATGATAGTTCAGGGATATGTCTATTCACCATCTTGATTTTAAAATTATATAATTAGACATCTGGGAGAAATAAAAAGTTAGAATCTTCAAAAGGATCTGGTAAAGGTCTTTGTCAATCATTTATTTCACCCCATCCCATATCAAACATAAATAAATCTTTTTGGAAAGGAAGCATTACCATAGTGTTTTTAAAGTTGCAAGGGAAAGACTGTGTAGATTCATTCAAGAATCTCTTCCAGTGTTTAACTACACTCACTACCACCTGAAAGTCCCTGAAACCCACTGGCTTTTAAAAACCCCTGAAGGTTCAAATGATCAAGATTCTGACCCCAAAAAAAAGACAGATCCTAACTTTTCTAATGGTGCATGTGTTTTCTTCCTTCCTACAGAATAGGAGATTCCTCTGTGAGGAATGAATTCTAGAGATAAGTGTAATTAGGGAAAATCCCTGAAGTTATTATTATTACTTCTGGTAGCTAAAAATATATATACTCAGTAAGCACCCAGCTACATGGTATAAACAAGAGCAATTAATTGACCCCTTTAAAAGCCTGTCTCCCCAATATTATCAGAATACCTGAAAGAGTACATTGGAACATTGAAAAAAAAAAGTCACAGTTCCTGCCTTGCTCAAGTTCAAAAAACAGAATTTAAATTAAAAAAAAAGAAGCCTAAAGATTTCCTGTTGGTAAGTCTGTGTTCCCCTATCACTTCTAACAATGGCTAGGTTTTCTCTGGAACTCTCTCCTGGCTAGGGTAAATTCTGCATCTAATGATATCTAGTCTGTGTCACAGAAGGAAGATCCACAAACCATGCTCTTGGTAAGTATTATTCACCAATAAAACTTGCACGTATTGTTAAAATCGATGTCACTGTCAATAAGGGTTTCTAAAGTGCCTCTCTAAGTCTTCCTGGAGGATATTTATTTGCAAGAATAATTTTTTCTTTGCCCTTTAACTATAATTTCTAAAACTCTCTCCCCAAAAAAGGGAAGAAAAATACTATCATTTTATTATTTTCTTATGAGCCCACAAAATTTTAGCTTTGTGTTACTTTTTGGAAGCCTATATTAAACTTGCTGCATGAGACTGAGACTCTGCCACAACCCCATAAAAAAAAAGTTTCCAAAGAATCACTTTGTAGCAGTGGAAATTGAATAGCAATTTTTAAGCTTAAAGTTAATATCTGAAGCTGTAGAAAATGTGGAGCCCACTAAGGGATAATTTAATTTTTCATGGGGATTTTTTCCCAACTCCAGGCTGAAAAGGATCATAACATAAGCTTGAGTACAACCGAACTAAGTTCTCGATAATCTTCTGTCTCTGAAAAGCTCAGTTTTTCCAGGCACAGTCATGGAGTACACATGTGAGGTTATGTTCTGTGCTTAGAATGTTCTCCGTATTTTTTTTGGCTTAAAAGTTCTGAACCTTTTGACTATGTAGACACTTGTATTATTGTCAGTTTCAAGAGTTAAATATTCCAGGAGGAATTTGTGACTACATGGTGATACATAATGCCTGAAAACCCCCGGCACCAATATTGCTCTCAAATTGGCAGCAGGTGAACAAGGGACATGAAGGATGCTTCAGCACAGTAACCTATCCTTCCTTCTCTCTTGGGAGCCACTTGGCCAGCTTTCATCCTCATAATTATAATAAATTTGACATTTCATAGATAATATTGATTTCTGTATTTTAGCATTTCACCATAGGTGACAGTCTAGCGTCAAGAATGAAATTTCTATTGATCTCCTGCGCATTAATCTCTCATGTGTATGTGATCATTTTTATAAGACCTTTTACTGCACATAAATCAATATTTCATATTTCCAGCTATGCCAGAGGAGATGTCATATTTGTAAACTGTGAGTTGACACCTGCAATTCCTTCCTGTTCAGCTTCAGCTGTTCAGTAGCAGTCGATTCAGGGTTGGGAAAGGATCAAGCTCCAGAAACAAGGTAGATGAAAATCAGGAATGTAGAATAGAGTAATTAGCTTAATGAACAAAGAAGCCGAGAAAGTGAAATAAAGCTGTTTCTTCTAGGAACAGTCATCTCTAGGAATATAAGCATCTTTAAAGCAGGTTTGCATTCCCTGGTTACTTGCCAGCTAATAATGGATCTCGATGCTTTTGGTGTGTTCATAATATGGCAGAGTAATATTTTTGAAAGAAACATTAAAAATACTATCAGATGTGTTGGTGGATTCGAATGTAGTTACGAGAGGCTCTTTTCTGTGCAGAAGTATAACCACCTTTCTCCTAAAGCAGTGTAAATACTGCTTACAGCATAGACAGTGAGTGTGACCTGTTTTCTCCTTTGAGACAACTGAATAAATGTATAATAAATATTTTTCTGAGTTGTCAGTAATAACTGAAATACAAATGTTCAGATGAATTGAAACAATATTAAATTACAAACAGAATGTTGTTCTTTATTTGCACAGAATTTAATAAGAGCAGTTCCAATTTGCATGAATGGATGTTCTTGAGAATATACAATATATTATAAATAAACACAACTCTTGTAGCTGCTTTGGGATTCACTAAGCTGCTCATTTTTCTAACTATAGCATTGTTTCCTGCAACCAGTTTCCAGCAGTATTGTCTGTGTTGATTGTTCTCTACTATGGTACTTATTCACCGAACTGTTTACTACCCATTCAATAATCTGAGTTTTGTCATTTCTAATATTCAAAGGGCTTAGTGGAATAAACCAGCAAATATATGGGCTGTTGCATGTGTATATTTGTAGTTTTATCTATCAACTTTTTCCATTTATTCATAAACTTCCCAACAAAGGTTACTGAACCCAAGCCACAATATAGGTATTATCCAATATCACACAAAAGGTAATTAGAATAGAATACTATTCTGTATTGCATTAACATTTCATCTTCCCCAAATTTCTGTGCTCCCTATTCACCGAAGTTCAGAACTCTGCTAAGCCTTCAGCAATAAATATTTTTCCGATTCCACATAGATGCTTTTAACTCAATAAGGTGTCTGCTCACTTAAAAAAGACTACTTTTACCCAAGTAAAAGCTGACTTGAACATTTCCATTTTATAGCAATTTTTCATAGGCACTATTGACACACTATTATTTCAAATTGTATGTCTTTTCACTAGAAGGGAATGCTATTCTTGCTTATTTTTTAAAGGCCAACCCTTTTTACTGGTTTCTGAAACATGTTCGTGCCCGTAAAATATGTCAGCAAATGACTGTTTTAACATGGTGACGGACACATTATCAGAGTGTGACTGACTACTGTATGAGTGACTAGATTTCGACAGTTATGTCAGCTATAGACTGAAGGGGCACAATTTTTGAAGAAGAAAATAAAAACTTCGAACAGTAGAGTATTTCTGAAGGAAAGTCAGCTGGTAATGGGTATCTTTATAAATTTGGTAAACAAAGCCAAGCAGAAGGTTTTGGATTTTTTTGTTTAATTGGATGAGCAGTGTAGTTTTGTTACCAGATATTTTATTCTCTCTCCAAAATCAGCATTAAAAGCTATTTCAGCTCTCCCAGCTTTGCAAAATCTATTTTCAAAACACATGCAATAAGAATGTTTAGTTTTGTGACCTTGGAGAAAGTCAGGGAATCTCTCTGGTCCTGGTTCTGTTTTGTCCTTTGTAAAATAAGACAGAGTTGGATTCAATAATGTTGGAGTGTGTGAATCCGGACATGAATTCAAATCCCAGATCAGGCACCTGAACTTTCTGGGCTTCGGTTTCATCATCTATAAGATGAGAGACTTGAGCTATATGAGATAAATGAAGATTACACTGAGGTCCCTTCCCTCACCATCCTGTAAACTTTAAAGACCTTTCAAATTCAAAAATTCCATGAAAAGACATATGAAATGTGTCTTTCTAGAGGCACCATCAGGTCTTGGCTTTTACCACTTTCTAGCAGGGTGAGCTGGAGCAAATCATGTAACTTCTATCAGATTCAGTTTTTCAAATGTAAAATGCAGATAATAACTATTCCTCTGTCTCCTAGGTTTGGAGATTTTTGTTTTGTTTTTTTTTTGTTGTTGTTGTTTTTTAGGGAAATGGGACTTTGGAGAAGCCATATGAATTATTATTCCTTATATAAATATAAAATATAATAACAATAATAACTAGTTTTTGAATGGTCTATGTAGCACCATGCAAAGAATATCAGAGTTGGAGTCGGAAGCCCTGGGTTCAAATCCAAGTTCATCAATCTACTATTTTTTTTTACCTTGAGCATATTACTTGCTCTCCCTAGGCCTCAGTTTCTTCATTTATTAAATGGTAGAGGGAGTGGAAAGGTATGATATATGAGTCTGTGTTCCTATAATCTGTGTAGCAAACACTTTAATCTTCTGAAGCATCAAAAGAATGTCCAGATAAATTTTACCATTTTGTGAAGTGCATTTTGTTTGACAACACATTAATATCATTTTTCTGTAGGTCCATACAACTTAAGTAGGCAGAAGCCATCTGTGTACTCAAGTTTGAACATTTTGGCTTTCTTTTATCATCTAAACATACTGGCTCAGAACTTCATATCTTAACTTAGTAAACAATTTTTACACATGATTTCTTTTAGCGGTAGCACTCAGTGGGTTCATTAGTCCAAACTAAAACTGACAAAATATAGATAAATCTCACCTTCTCTTTAAAGCAAATTGACCATATGGTGAATTTCCAGTGTAATATAATGCTGTTTTCTTATTGGTCTCCAACATAAAATTTAAAGTACATACCCACAGGAAAAAAATGTCAGCTCATACATTGAATTGACAGCTTGGCAAAGCAGAGGGTAAACACGCAGTGAGTCCAATATCCTGGTAAGTGTCATAGTTCACAGAATTATACCAAGTTCACTTTTCCTTCCTAAGTTCTTCCTACTCAAAGGCCTCCTCTGCTTTTCCCACCAATCCCCCATTCTTCTAAGATCCAATTGGTTCCTCCATTGAGATTCCCCACATTCTCCATTATGGCTTTCTGGACTTCTCTGTCTCTTTTGTCTGATTATCATATTTATGATGCAAAACAGATTTGAGCTGCACTATTAAGCATAACCAACCACCACCCAAAAGATCCTTTATTGTGAGACTTTAAATTATGAAAAAATGGTTTCTACTTTAATTATTATTTAAGTATTGATTTAATATAGAAAATTTATTGCAAAGATGTTCGCTATTGAGTAAAGACTCAATAAATGCTTGCTAACTAGAGTTAAAGCACAGCAACACCATAGAACAAGTGGATTTTTAGGTTTTCCTCATCCTGACCTTGTCAATTAATAAAACCAACAATTTATGAGCACAAAATTACTGAACAAAAAATTCTCAACAATTAAATATATATATATATATATATGTATATATATATATATATACATATATATATATATATATATTTCTCCTGCTAATGTTCCAGCATGGAAATGGGGTGAGAGGAGGCTACTAAAAAAAGGTCAGGATATATGTCTAACCTTATTGTCATGTTAGAAACGTGATACTTTTTTTTTAGTTTGGGCATAGGAAATCAACAATGCGATTAGTATATATTCAATAACACTAAAGGTTTTAAGGAAAATGAGTAACTAGATACCAAAAAAAGTGTTTTTATTACTTTTAAAACTGTGAAATTTGGAGGATACAAAATATTACAAGACTAATTCTAAGAAAAACGGAATTACCCTTAAGGTCAAAAATCACTAGAAACAAGTCCTAGATCATAGCATTTTAGAGTACAAATTATATAGGTTCTTTCACCATCTATTAGGCCTATCTGAATAATAGGAGTTGTACATTAAGAATAATTTTTTAAAAGCAAAAATGCCTCTTTAAAAATAGAGGAGAGGATTCCCAATTCTGAGCTAGGAAGTATAACAATATTTAGTTTCAGAATGTGTCACATGCAAGCTCCCCATGCTGCATACTACCCAAGTGAAATTATATCTACATGGTGTCAACATGAACTACTATTAACACATTAGGTGAGAAAAAAAAATTTATTATTAAATTAGTGGGAATACAATTTACATAGTGGCAGGGAAGGAAGCTTTCTTATAGTTTATGGATAATAAATAGTAAAGCAACTGAATTAACTACTAAATACCAAAATGAAGAAGTAGGGGGGAAAGCAACTGCTTTAAATCTCATGCAAAATAATAGTATTACACAAGAGAATTAAAAATTAACCAAAAGTAAAATATTCCAGTAAAAATTAAGGGCTAATATTCAAAACAGATGCCTAGTCCAAAGATATCCCAGCTGCATGAAATATCACAGTAATGATGTTTAGTGATAGCTTTTCTTGAATATTGCTTCCTGAGTAAGGACAGAGCTGTCAGATCCTTACTGCAGAAAGAATGTGTCTCTTCAGGAAGAAAAATTGCATTCTAAAGTAAATGTTTTGTTGCAAGTTTTCTCAACTTAAACTGAGTAGTATAATTTGCCTGAGAATCACGTCTGTTGTGACCCAACTCAACAGAGGAGTGCATCTAAAGCCAGAATATCTGGATTTGAATTCTTGTTCTTAGACTTAATATCTGTGTGATGTTGGACAAATCAGTTAACTTGGGGCCATTTGGATCCCTTCAGAATTGGGGGGAACAAAAAGAATTGGGGGAAGAGGGAAGGAAGGAGAAATTGACTAGGAGTCCTCTGAGGTCCATTCCATCTCTAAATCTATGACCAGGTGATGCTATGATAGTATAATGTCAATAATTTTAAAATAAACCCCTCTAAATATTGGAGACTAAGATAGAGTTTGAAGTCTTAGGGTTCAATTTTTCTTTGGTTTTGGCCATTCTGCAAGGCAGTCTCTAATACCCCAAATTTTGTCTTGGGCTACATTCAGAATTTTTTTTCAATGAATTCTATGAAATCCCACACCAAATACATATCAATTTTTGATGAAATAAGTGATACTGAAGTTCTAAATGATAGAACTGGTATCCAAAAAGTTTTCAGAACACTAGAACATAAACGTCTTTATTTTAATTCAAATAATCAACTACATGGTTATAAAATGGAGAGCTATGGTTTTACAACAGTGGGTATAAAAAGATCTAGAATACTAGATTAGGATTCAGAGGGCATGGATGTAAATGCTAGCTCTACCACTTATACTACCTGTGTGGCCTTGGGTCGATCACTTAATCTTTCTGTGTTTCAATTTCCTTATCATCAAATGAGGGATTTGGACTAGATAACATTTAAGATCCTTTACCATTCTGTATCAAAGAATCTATGTCACAGAAATTTACTGGACTTTCAGAGAGCCAGAATGAGTCAAGAGTTTAACAGGACAGACCAGGAAAAAATTAATTTAAAATCTAGGCTACATGAGTAGAAATGTGATGTCCAGAATGAAGGAAGTGAGTCATCATATATTTGAGTTTCATCATGTCATCTTGTATTCAAGTCTGGGTATCACATTTCAGGAGGAACATTCATTATGATCATCATAGTTAGAATTTATGTAATTCTTTAAGGTATGCAAGTCATTTTACAAACATTATTTCATTTGATCCTCACAAATCACTGTGATTGTCATATGAAGGTTGGATAAAATGGAAGCAGGTTAAACAGTTAGGAAGCTATTATATTAGTCTAGACAAGAGAGCGCCTGGCCTGAAAATAGGAACAGAGTAAAAATTAAAAAATAGAAGGGTATATGGGAAAGCTACTGGAAAAGGAGAATGAAGATGAATTTTTAACTGAAACAGCTAGCAATACAGTAAATTGAAGACTAAGAGTCAGGAAAACTTGAGTTCAAACACAGCCTCAGATACTAATTACCTGGATGACCCTGGGAAAGTCACTTAATTTCTAGGTTTCAGTTGATTAAACTGGGTTCAGTATAATCATCTATAAATTGAGCATAATTATAATATCTACCTCCCAGGATTTTTGTGAGGATAAAATAAGATAATATTTATAAAAACTGCTTAGCACAGTGCCTAGCTCTTAGCAGGAGTTTCATAAATGCTTATTTCCTTTCTTTATTTCCCTTCTCAACTATTACAGAGGGTGAGGGAGAGAGAAGAATCAGCAATAGGTTTCAGTCCTAGTAAATTGAACTAATAGAGATATAATCAAATTAAAGGGCAAGTTGTAGTTTGGAGTGGAGGGGAGCTCAATTTTTGAGGTACTGGTGAAATAATCAAAGGGGGCTATCTCTGGACAGCTGGAAACAGAGGAATATAGTTTTGGTAAAAAATTGAGGTTGGGGACAGATTTAAAAGTCATACAGATAGAAGTGAGAACTGAAACCATAAAAACAGATAAGAGCCACAATGAAGATGGTGTGGAGGAAAATGGATGCCTTGACTAGATATTAGGGTTCCTCCATGTTGAAGGGACAATAAGAGAAGGATGAGCCAGTGAAGGAGATAGAGGAGAGATCACAGTGCCTTGTCACAGAAGCCAGGGGATAAGAAGCTATCAACAAGGAAGAAGTGATCAAGAATACCAAAAACTAGAGAAGTCAGAAAAAATGGGGCCTGAACAGTGGCCACTGCATCATATTGGAAAGAGTAATTTTTATTAATCAAGAGTGATGGAGATCTAAGTGTAAGATTTTGTGTAACAAGAGAGAAGAAAGTGAAGACCATAAGGGTAGATTACTCAGATTTGGGGAGTGAAGTAGAGGAGATAAGAGAATAGCTTAAAGGGGAAGCATGTTCAAAGAAAGATTTGAAAGAGTTTTTTAAATCATCCTTGGTTTTTTTAAAGTATTTTTATATAGACTAAGGGCAGAAAGTCAGGAGAAAGGGAGGAATTGAATATGCATGAGAAGAGAGGAAATGATTGTTAGACAAAGGAATCAAGAAACTGAAAAGGATTGGCTCAAAAGCACATAGATGGAGAATTAGCATTGGCAAGAAGATTTATCCAATGAAATGAGAAAGTAGAAGGGTAAGAATGTATAAGCAAAAAATATTAGAGTCTAGTTGGAAGAGTTAAGGAAGCTTCCTTACTTTGATCTTTTCACTAAAGTATTAGGCAAAAAGAAAGAATAGTTTTGGACTACTAAATTTTCAAATTATACATTCACAAGATCAGGTCCAGCATTCTAAGAGATTGACTGATTGAAGGGGCTTTCTTCATAACAAGAACCAGAATATATGTTATTCAATGCAATAATGATTCTGTTCATAGATATAATTTGATGTCATAAAGCACCAATGAGAAAGAGCCACTTCATATCCAAGATATATGGATTTTATTTTCTTTAGTCATTATTTCATAAAATTTTAAGCTCTCAAAAATGGGCATTATCTGACACAACTTCCAAATGCTAGTTAATACAATAGAATTGCTCTTTGCTTCATATAGATGAATATGCATGAATAGGCTGCCATATATAAGCAGTAAGAAACTGAAGGAAAACTGTATAAGATATCACCAGGAAAATGGTTGTTATGAAGGGAAGGAGAAAGTAAAACAGGAAGACACTCAGAGTTCCCCATTAATGCCCTTTCAATATCAATAGAAATTCCAGAAGACTTCCACTATATTTGGTGCACACTCTTTTATAAACTTTTGAGAGGACATGGATGAGAAAATGACCAGGTATGAATGGCTTTTAATCAGCATCATTAGTGGAAAGTCCCAGATCTATGAGACCACAAATATGTTTGGGCATTTGAAATAGAATTTCACACATGATATCCCCTTTTATTGCGGTTTTTCTTTTACTTTGAATGATCATTTTAAGAGGAAAAACAGAAAATTTATAAACTTCTTAATCTAAACTATGCTCACTTCTCTCCTTTATATCCAATTAGTACCACACAAACAAAATGGTGATGCTCTGAATCAATCACTACATGTTTGCTTACCACAGTGTATATTTTTATTTAAAAATTATTCACTGGGATGTGTATTTATTTCACTAGAATGTTCACTGACTTGTCTTATCAATTCATCTTGAATGTCTTATCCTATTGTTCCCACTTAAATTTATCCCATACAAAGGGGAAAGGCAAGGGATATGTTTTCATGACCCCTGAAGTAAAGGACATGGTTTCAAAAAATTCTACCTCTAAGGAAAATTATAAATGTTGGAAGAAGTGTGGCAAAACTGAGACACTAATGCATTGTTGGCAGAGTTGTCTGGTCAATTTGGAACTATGTCCTAAGGGCTATAAAACAATGAATACCCTTTGATCCCATAATACCTCTACTAGGTCTGGATTGCAAAAAGATTAATTTTTTTAAAAAGGAGGAAAAGACCTACTTTTGTGAAAATATTTATAGCAACTCATTTTATGGAAGCAAAGATTTGGAAATGGAGGGCATTTCCATCAATTGGGGAATGGCAGAACAAATTGCAGCATATGATGGTGATGTATTGATGAACAGGTTGATGTCAGAAAGAACCAGAGAGATCTAGATGAACTGATGCAGAGTGAAATGAGCAGAACCAGGGGAACATTGTATACAGTAACAGCAATATTGTGGAATGGTCAACTGTGAAAGACTTAGTTACTTTCAGCAATAAAATGACCCGGGACAATTCTGAGGCACTTATGACAAAGAATGTTATCCACTTTAGAGAAAGAAATATTGGAGTTGAAATGCAAATCAAAGCATACAGTTTTTCCCTTTTATTTCATTTTTGGTCTTATTTTAAGGTTTTGGTTTTATATGAGTATTATCTTACAAAAATGAACAATATGGAAATATGTTTTGCATGATAATATATTTATAACCTAGTTCAAATTGTTTACCAGCTCTGAGAAAGTAGAAGAAAGGGAGGAAGGAAGAAAATTTGGATCATATAACTCCAAAAAAATTATGGAGAAAATTGTTATTACATGTAATTGACAAAATAAAATATCTTTACAAATCGAATTCTACCTCTGTTATTTACTACCTGAACAACCTTAGGCAAATCACTTATTCTCTGGGAGTAAACATTTCCTCATCTATAAAATAAGAGGGTTGGACTAGAATGGATTCTGAGGTCCTTTCCAATTCTAAATCTATGATCCTATATAAAAAGTCTTTCACCTATAGAAAATATTTGGTCCCTATTTTTTATGAGGCATGACATCTTTGCACATTTTCTTTCTTTTATCAGAATTGCTATGTTCATCAATTGATATTTTCTTCCTCTTTTCCCTTATTACCTTTAAATCTCTATTACTTATTTTTTCACCTTCTTGTTACTTCTTTGTAGGTAAATTTTCTATGAGAAGGTATCTTTGAACTTATCATGATATATACCGTTAAGAGCAAAATCAAAGCTAAGAATCACACAAGAATGGGAAGCCAGTTAAATCATTGGGAAATTAAGAAAATATTAAGTATTCTAGGACTTTTAAAAGATAAAAAGTCTTCTATAAAATTGGTCAAAGTGCCAATAGGGTCTAAAATGATGTTCTTGGAGTACACACATGTGAGACCATGACATGGGCTGAGGAAGCAATGTTATAGCAAGGTTACCTTTAGTTACCCATAATTCCCCTTTTATTTCTCCCCAAGACCAACCTTAATATGGAACTTCCTTATCCTACATAGCTAATTCCATATCCTTACTGGTAGTCTTATTAATAATATTTCCAAGTATATTCTGTGTTCCCCTTAATAATTATTGCTATACAATCCTGTTGACAAGCACAAGGAAGAACTAGCTTAAAATGATGACCTAAAGAGTCCTCCAAAAATTCATTAGATGAAATTAATTTCAACTGAAAAATCTTCCACTTACAAAACTCTAAGAAAATCTGTGTGTGTGTGTGTATGGGTGTGTGTCTGTGTGTGCATGAATGTGTGTGTATAGGTGGTCCTGTGGGTGCCAGAAGCATGAGTGTTGGTTGAAGGAAATTGCACCTGCAAACTACAACAAAATGAAATAGCTTGACTTTCATTTAATTTTCCCTTTATTTAGGATTTAAACTTAAATCCTCTAATCCTAAGTTTTCACACTCAAGAAGCACCTTTAGCAATAAAACCACTTAAATGCAATCAAATATCAATGAAAAACTTTAATCAAGGTAAATATTTTGTAATCGACTCCAGAGCCCCGGGCCTGAGCCCATATGTATACATATATGGGATTTTCCCCCCAGCAAATGTAAACATATTGTACTCTTTGTCCATAGCAGACACCCTTGGAAAACTGATTCTCCATGCTAGTGATGTGATTTCACAGAATTCAAGAGGGGAACAAAGCCAAGCATCAATCCAGCTAGTACAGACCCTAACATAGCAAAGTCTTTTCATGATTCCAACACCATCTAAAGGGGGAAAGGGTTACAAAATATCAAGTGTATACCTACCCCTAGTCAAATATGTATTCTGGGGAAACAAAACTTACATCTCAAGGGGAGTATAGACTAAACAGAATATAAACAAAAAGACCTACATGATTTGTTAAACAAATTGCTTTGAATGAACCCAGACTGAAATACACTGAAAAACTACCTCCCTCTGTCTCTGTTTCTCTCTCTCTCTCTCTCTCTCTCTCTCTCTCTCTCTCTCTCTCTCTCTCTCTCTCTCTCTCTCTTCTCTCGGTCTCTTTTTCTGTCTCTCTGTCTCTCTCTATAAATATATCTATCTATCTATATCTTTCTTGTCTTTTTCTCTCTTTGTCTCTGTCTTGTCTCTGTCTCTCTCCCTCAGGATCTCTGTCTCTGTCTCTTCTTCCATACCTCCCACACACACAGCTTCCCCTCCTCCTTTCCTCAATATTTTTTCAAGTGGGATTAAAATTCTGATTTCAGAAAAGAAGAAACATAGGAGTTCATTCATCTGATGAATCCTTTTATATGATTCAGAACATCCTACTAGTTGGAAATGAGAGATGCTTAAATATGCTAGTGCTTCACCACAAATATATTTTAAAACAAAGGAGAGTTATTATATGATTATGTAGAACATCAATTTGGGGGTGGAGACAATGGCACTAGAAACTCCAAATCATGAGTGACTTGGTATATTTCAGATTCACAGATTTTCAAAAGGACCAAGTTTGAATTTTGGTCAATTTCAACACTGGATTTCCACCTTGGATCTAACTCTGGGTCAAGGGGCAGTGCTACTAACTCAGTAAGTGATTGGTCTTTGTTTCACCTCTCAAATGTAAATAATATTACCTAACAGACCTTCATAGGTTATTGTGAGGATGAGTCAGATAGTGAATGCTAACATACAGGAACTCCTCAATTTATCTAGGTTCAAGGCCTGACTCCTTGACTTGATATTTGTGTCACCTTGCACAAGTCACTTTACAAGTCACTAGGCTTTTTCTTGTACCCATTTAGAGTTCTTTACCCCTCTTAATGACAGTATTCCTGGACTCCTTTTCCATTACTGTCTGCACTTTCACTCATAACCCTCCATTTACTGGTTGGGGTGAAGGAATAGGAATACTCATTTCCCATTGCCATTCCCAGACTTTCCCATCACTATCACTCAGTAATGTATCTTCCTTTAAGGTCAATTGTTTCCATATTTATGGCTCCATAGGGTTTCTGGTAGATATTATCTATTGACCCCAAGGGCTCTCTCCTCTCTTTCTCAATGTATTCAGAATTCGCCTCAGACTTTCTCTCCTCTCCAACTTCTACTCTCTTACTAAGGGACTCCAATATACATAGCAGTATTCCTTCAAATACACTAACTTCTCAGATTCTCAATTACCCATGAGCTACTCTTTCTCCCTAATTTGGATCTATACAATATGGTCATATTCTTGATGTTGAGGCATGGAGTGGTTCAGAAAGAACTAGCATCTATGTTGCACACCCCCTTTGGTGTCTACCTATCATCCAACCTGTGGTTCCAAGAAGCTTTGGCATGCACAATGGCCACACACCAGTAAAACCATCTTAAGAGATGGTTAAAACAGGTTGAGGGTAACTGAAAGTCATAGAAGACACCAAGGTCATCCACTGTATCCTGGGCCATAGCCAGTCTTCCTGACTTTTGCCTTGTCACTGTACTTTGAAGACTTTGGAAGAAAAAAAAACTGATAATTCTGTGTAACTGCTTCACTTAAATCCAATTCATGAGCAAATTAAGACATCCCTTATTGTGATGTCATTGGTCTTCTTCAAAAACTAAGGATGAGGGAGCATCTGGGTGACTCAGTGGATTGAGAGCCAAGCCCACAGATAGGAGGTCCTAGGTCCAAATTTGTCCTCAGAGTAGCTGTTGTGACCCTGGGCAAGTCACTTAACCCCCACTGCCTAGCCTTTACCACTCCTCTGCCTTGGAACCAATACCCAGTATTAATTCCAAGAGGGAAGTTAAGGGTTTAAATAAACCAAGGATGATCAATAATCCTCAATGTTATCATCCACAAATGTCCCACTTCTATGTTCATAAACTCTTGACTTTTTATCTAATCCTTTCTTTGATCACAATCTTTCAATATCTCACCTTTTCCCCTGCTTTATGATCCCTACCTAACTTGTTCTTTGTCTTCATTATAACTTTCATTCCCTCCACACCTCAGTTTTTCCCAGTTCATCACCTCTACACTGGCTATACTTTCCTTCCTCCCCTACACTAACATCTTGGTAAATTAGTTCAATTTAACTCTCCTCTTCTGAGTCCTTGCCCTCTCATTCAATCACCCATCTTACCCTGCCAACTTCTAGCTTTGTATTTTTCCACCATTATCTTTAGCTTCCACCATTTATCTGCTGCCTTTACTCCTATTCAAATTGCTAAATAAAGCTAGAGAAAATCATGAAAGCATGCTCATTGGAACAATGCAAATGTATGTCATGTAATCTCAAGTGGGCTCTTTCTGTGACAAGGTTATCCTTTTATACCTCCCTATTTGACTCACTATCCCTCTTTCTATAACAACTATCCATCCCTTCGCATCTCTCCTCAAACCTCCCTTGTCTCTCACTACTCTCACCCTTAACTGAGAATGTTTTCACTGAAAAAAAATTCCCAAATATTTTCTTGACTATTGTCTGCTTCCTTGCTACACAAAAAAATTGTTCATGTCGAACCCATCCTCAAAAAACCCTCATTTGATCCATCTGTCATGATATGGTCCTATATAACTTCCTTTTTGCAGCAAAATCCCTTGAGAATGCCATCAACAAGTGGCATTTCCACTTCTCTTCTTATTACTCTCTTCTTAACTTTACAATTTTGCTTCTGGCATCATCATTCAGGTGAAACCACTCTCTCCAAGTGATCTCTTATCAATCAAACCTAATAGCCTTTTCTTAATCTTCATCTTGCTTTACCTTCTTGACAAGAGGAAGCTGGTGGTGCAATGTATAGAGTCCTGGCTCTGGAGGCAGAAAGCCTGAGTTCAAATCTAGCCTTAGACACTAGCTGTGTGATGCTGGGTAAGTTATTTAGCCTCTGTCTCAATTTCTTCAGCTGTAAAATGGATGATAATAATAGTATCTACTTCCTAAAGTTGTTATAAAGATTAAATGAGATAATATTTATTTTTTTAAAAAGTACTTATCCCAATGCCTGATACATAGTAGGCACTATATAAACACTTCCCTTCTCCCTGGACACCTCTGCAATCTTTGGCCCTGTAGATAATCTCTTCTTCCTAGGTTTTCATGACATTGTTCTCTCCTCGGTTTCCTCCTACCATTCTGACTATTCCTTCTCAGTCCTCTTTGCTTGATCATGCTCACTAACTGTAGATGTCCCCCAACTGCTGTGTCCTCTTATCTTCACTATCCCACTTAATGACCTCATTAACTTCCATGGGTTCAATTGTCCAGCAATGAGGTGGCACAGTGGATAAAGCACCAGGTTTGAAGTTAGAAAGACCTCACATCAGATTTAGCCCTATATACCTACTTGTGTGACCCTGGGCAAGTCACTTAAACCTGTTTACCTCATTTTCCTCATCTATAAAATAAGCTGGAGAAGGAAATAGCAAAGCACTCCAGCATCTCTGCCAAATAAAACCCAAATGGGGAAAAGTGATGCAACTAAAATGATTGTACAACTTTCAATGGGCATCTCTGTGCACCTGATTCACAGATTGATTTACCCAACTGTAATCTATCTCCTGACTTCCAGGTTCACATCTCCAACTGCTAATGAAGATCTCAAATTGGATTTTCCTTATATATCTTAAGCTCACCAAGTCCAAGACTTTTTGTCTTTCCCCAAAAGCTCTCCCTCTTCTTACTTTCTTTCTTAGTGTCAAGAACACCACCATCCTTTCAGTCACCCCTGCTTTAAACCCAGATGTAATCCTCAACTCCTCACATCTTCTCTATATACTCCTTTCCAGCAAAGTTGTGGGGCTCAAATGAAAGAATGGATGTAAAACATTTATAAACATTAAAGTGCTATATAAATGCTGTTATTATTTTATCATCATTATCATTTTTATTATTATTTACCTATAGTCGTTAAACCTCATGTCATGATGGCTCAATTCCCTGAACCTTTTCTTGAATTCCTGCTGAGCTGAAGAAATATTTATCCAACAATATATGGATATGCTAGTAAATATTTAAGAATTGGTTCTCTGAGGGGGGAAAGTATACACACATCTTTAAGAGTAGTTTAAATAATAACTATAGACAATCAACAATAGATCCAGTCATGATTTGTAATGACTGATAATTTCTGAAGAGTAAATGTTCATGCTGAAAATTTATAGGTCACAAACTCCAATGAACCTTTTTCCTCTCTCTTCTGACACAACCTGGTATAGACTTTCATCACTTCGAGACTAGACTACTGCAACAGTCTCCTGGTTAGCCTCCTTTACACAAGTACCTCACCATGCCAGTTCATCCCACACTTAGCTGTCCAAGTGATCTTCCTAAAGGGTAGGTTTGAACATGTGACTCTCTTACTTCCAAGATCAGATATAATATCCACTTTTTGGTTTTTAAGCCTTTTATCACTTGACTTCCCCTCTCTTTCCAGTTGTCTTACAACTTACCCTCTTCTACATATTCTGGGATCTAATGATCCCACCCTCCTTGGCTATCCTCCATACCTGGAATTCTCTCCTTGACTCTGCCTCCTGGCTTCCTTGGCTTCCTTCAAGTTCCAGTTGAAACACCAACTCCAGCAAGAAACTTTCAATGTCTTCCTTCTGAGATTATTTTCAATTCAACTTGTATATATCTCGCTTGCCCATAATTTGAAGGTTTTTCTCCCTACTAGAGATGAAGCTCTTTGAAAGCAGAGACTATTTTTGTCTTTCTTTGTATTCCCAGTGCATATTACATATCCTAGTACAGAGTAGATACTTAATAACACTTGCTTATTGACTTTATATATATATATATATATATGTACAAACATATCACCATACTAAATGACAGAATAAATCGAATGAAAATGCATTTATTGAAGACTTACTACATACAATTACTGAGGATACAAACAAAAAAGCAAAATAGTCCGTACTCTCAGAGAAATCACACATAGACAACACATAGAGGAATCTTCAGCTACAGGTCTGGTTCTATTATATACAGGCTCTATTGTCATTAGGGTACAGCAGCAAAGCAAATAATAATTTATCTTCTCTAATGTTATTTTCATTAATAAAATTATATCAACTTCTGATGTTCAACAATTTGATAGTAGTAAGGACTCAGGTGGTGGGAATTAGTTTTTCTCAGTCTTCAGTAGCCCTGGTTGCTAGGTGGTAGGAGTGGGAGTGAGTAGTGCTATCACACCTGCTATCTACCATCACCCTTCCACAAGGATTAAATTCCTAGGACTATGCCTTCAGAGTCCAGATCCAGCCCTCTATTTAATCATTTTTTCCTCCGCACTCAAGCTAAGTTTGTCATCTGAATAACTCATTGGATTTTTACCAAATGCATTCCAAAGTTGTTATTTATATTTTTATGTATAATTCTTTTCTCCCCAATGAAATTGTAGCCCCCTCTCTGAAGGAACTGGATCTTCCTACCCCTTTGTGTACATGATTTAGCCATCTAAATATAGGAGGCTTTCAATCACTGTTTACTGCTTGACCTATCAAAGATTTCATATCCAGCTTCCTGAGCAGTTCTGTCAATGTCACCTGGGAGGCAAGTAACCATATTTTTGATCAGCTATCATCATCCTCAGATAATACTGAAAAAATATAAGACAAGAGATCATGTGAAGCCAGTTCTACTCCTTCCTTTCTATAATTTCTAAAATGAAACCACTGGTAACTGTCAAATAGGATGAGGAGTTCACTTATGCCAATCCAAAACATCCTTTTAGTCCATCTTGTTCCTTGAGGCAACATATGTGGTGTGGTGTGGTGAGAATCTTTTTCCCAATTTAGGGTTCCAAAATATAGAAAAGAGACTGCCAATCACCATTACACCCTTTGGGCTATACTATTTCCATTAGATATACCTAATATCTAACTTCTGAATGATCCATTTCCATTAATATAGAAATAGGACTTGGTGCCATGGTTGGGAAAATACATCCTTCACATCCCAAGTTTGAAAGAGGCAATGCAGTTTCTCACACATACACACACACTTACACACACACACACACACACACACACACACACACACACACACACACACACACATACACACACACACTGCAAATGATAGTTACTTCCTAATATGAGGATCTTGGGTTATTTAACCTATATTATAAGTTAAATTAGTTAGTTATAACCCATGTCACTCTTAACATTTTCCACATCAAGATAAAATGCATTCTGAAGTTTAAATAGTAAGCAGAAAAACAGATTTTTAATATGTAACTTTCCATGATTCATTATTTTTTAAATGATTTTTAATTCTGTGTAGTCTGTTCTACTGTCAGAATAAGAGTGGTGGGATGGCAGGAGAAGATGCATGGGACACTAACAATCACCATTTTTAGGCCATCTAAAAATATCTTCCCCCAAAATTATACTACTATACCTTATCATGGTGCAAAATCTATGCCAGCAAAGAATAAATGCTAATTTTTAAAAATATATAAGTATAATTTCACTTTCTGAGGTGGAAACAAACTAGTTGTATGGGGTCCAGGCTCAGTCTGATAAATTCTTTGGACAATGCATTCCTTGAAACAAAGACAAGTCTTATTGTCCCTTCCTCTCCCTTCCACACCTGCAGTAAAGGTGTCAGTGTCTGAGAGAAAGCTAAGGACAACATAACTTTTAGACCATATTAACAGTAACTTAACAGTTGGTATTCTAAATATGAGATTGTTGTCCAGTGATCAAGAGTCAATACATTGCTAGAGAAGCTGTATTACACCAACAATGGCATTCTGATCATAAACGAAACCAGAAGAGCTAAAGAAATCAGAATGATTCGCAGATTCTCCCTGGAGAGCCTGCGAGGTCAGAGTTGGTTTTCATGATTCTAAAGGCAGCAAAAAACATTCCATGGAATGACATATGATGATAATCACATCTTATGCACTAATATCTACAGTGGAGAAGAAGGCAGAGAAATTCTACAAAAAAAATTTGCTTTCCATATTAAATTAGCATATACATTGTTATTGCATGACAAATGGAAAGGTAGGAGGATAATATATATTGTAATAGATCGAATTAAATAGCTTCAAGTTACATTCACTGGTTTATGCCTCTGAGTAGCTATAGATTCTCTTCATGTAATCCCATCAGACATATAGTATTTTAGTGATATATTATAAGGAATAATCCTATTTATTAATTGATAGGATAAGTATGGGTGAGAATCTGCATTTTGATTGCATATTGTGAGTAAAATAACAAATTGAAATGACTTAAAGTGCTTTGCAAAAATATCCAGATTTCTTAAGATTCTTAAGACAGTGGTATTTCTTTTGGTCTTGGAATTATGGGATAACCTTGGCTGTTAATATATTGGGACAGGGAACTACATAATTCCCCATTTCATAAAAAGATAAGGAAACAGCCTGATCTTCTAGAAGAAGGAAACCTTCCACTGGTTTTCCCCTTCTGAAGAAACATTCAGCCAACCTACCTTCTCCTTGGAGGGAGTTTGTGTAATTTGACCTTTTTGTATAGACTATAAAAGGCTTGAACAGTCCAATTTTGCATCTTCCACCCAAGACAAGTTGGACCATGACATTTTATGTTTTATACCTACTATAAGAAAAAGTCATTTTGAGCTCAGATAATTGCTTCTGAACAGTATTTATTGATCTTCTACAATATACACATGCATGTATGTATATAACACATATGTATGTTGTAAGATGTCTCAAGATCAAATTTTAGAAAATACATATTTTACATACAAATAAATATATTTATCTATTCTTATATATATATACAGGAATCTAAATATATGTATATATTTACATATACATATGTATTCTAAAGTGTGATCTCCACAACAACTTTATGGTATCATCTTCATTTTATTGATGATGAAACTGAAACTAAGAAAGATTAAATGACTTGCCCAGTTTCATAAAGCCAGTAAGTGACTCAAACAAGATGAACCCAGAACTTTTTGATTCATTACTTACTATACTTTACTGCTTCAGATAAGGCATAAGGATAATGACTACACATAGACATCCCTTGACAAACCATGTTTATAAGTCCAAAGTAGTTGAGCCTTTGGCTACCATCACTCTCTTCTTAGCTTTCTTATTTTGTCAAATGATATTTGTTTAATTTCTGATAGATAGCATGATAAGCTTGCTCTGTCAAAATCATATTACTACTTTCTCCAGAAAAAGAAGGTAGGCAAGCACTAACTACTAAAGGAAGGTAAGCACTAACTACTACCATAAAAATGAAACTGGCTCTATATTAATACTCAGAAAATTATTCTTTACCAGTCTTGGAGTAATTTTTAAGTCATTTGTCTATATCCAATCAGTCAACTAGATAGAAAAAAGATTCAAATTAATACCATATTGGAAAAAATTTAAATGAGGAGATATGTTAAGCAACAAAAACAGCTATAACCTAACTTATTTAAATAAACTAATAAATTTAATTTAAAAATAAAAGATTGGGGGTAGATAAAGATACTGAAATAGACATAAGCTATCAGGATTTTTTAATATAGGATAGCCAAATATCATTTGACAAAATAAGGAAGCTAAAAAGAAAGTAATGACAGCCAAAGGATGTAAGCATGATTTGTCTAAGGTTGTTTATGCCTACCTAGTCACTGTCCTTTTACCTTATCTGAAGTATATAGCATAGAAGGTAAAGTATTGGTCTTGGAGTCAAAAGTTCTGGATTCATCTTGCTGGAGACTTTTTTTGTGATATTGGACAAAACATTTAATCTTGCTTAGTTTCTGTTTCCTCAACTATAAACTGAAGATGATAGCACAAAGTCTTTGTGGAGATCAAATTTCAGAAAATACATTTTTATATGTGTGTATAACCATAACATATGTGTACACACATATATATTCATATATGTGCACACTCATATATATGTGTATAAAATATATATGAAGTGTATCAAAAGAATTAGTACAGTTTCAAACTTTAATACCTTTAAAAGTGTAAACACTACAAATTTACAATAGTGAATATTTGAAAAGTTAATTATTTAAATGTATAAATATTATTTCTTATTAAAATTTGACATAACAACCATATCACATTATACATCACTAGTCAATTGTTGAAATTTATAAAAAATTTTATTAGTTGATGCTCAGTGACTAAAAAGATTGCATTTACAATTGTGGTCATAAGACTATCCAAAGAATAAGTTTTTGATGCATAGACTATGGTTTTAATAGTCTATGATTTCCCAAGAAATTTCCCAAGAAAAAAGCCTACAGGAGATAATCAAGTGACTGAAGTGGCTAGCAAAAAGACTTTTCTCTATCAATCTATGAATCTGAAAATGTATCATCAGGAAACATACAAATAATGCATAACAAGGTGCCTCATCTCATTAAAATTATAAATAAAATTCATCATTTAAAACTCATAAAACTAAATAAGTTAAAGAAATTTGAATAACTAAACTTTCAAGTAACATTTTTGTACATTTATATGATTCCTGCTTCTAAAGTTATTAAAGATTAACATCCTACCAAGATTTTTGAGATACTAGATAGATAGATAGACAGACAGACAGATAGATAGATAGATATACATGTTTGTCTTTGTATAGTATTTTTCAAACATTAAAGAGCTATATAAATTTATGTTATTGATATGAATTTAAAATTTTACTAAATATAACCAGGAAAGATGATCTTTCATAAATACTTAGAAATTGTGGAAGGGAAAAATTAATGTACATAGAATATGTCATGAAACCATTTTTAATGACAGCACACCAAGAACATTTAAAGATGACCCTAATAGTTCATTTCCCTGAGCTACAAAAAGAAATTGAGATAGCAAATAAGAAGGCATCTGAACTAATGGCAAGAACAGACCAAATATAGAGAAAATTCTGCTGGACTCAAGAGAACCTTGAAAGCATTGATGGATAGTTTCACAATATACCTCAGAAATGTAGATACATCAAAAGCATAGGAAATAATAAAGGACAATATTAATACCAAAAATAGATCACTAAGAATATTAGTAACTACCAACCTCCTCCTCTCATAAAATCCTTATAAGAAGGCTCTACTTTAATTTTGAAGATATTTTTGATGAAAATATATGAAGGAAGAGCTGTGAGCTCTTTCACCCAGAATGTACTTGGTACGGCATCACCTCCTCTCTCTTAAAGGTTTAAACTTGCCACTTCAAAGTCCACCATGGATGATTGTTGACATTGTTGACATTGTTGACAATGGATCCAGTATGTGCAAAGATGATGCTCCTCAGGCTGTCTTCCCTTCCATTGTAGGGCGCCCCAGACATCAGGGTGTGATAGTGGCTATGGGCCAGAAAGACAGCTATGTGGGGGATGAGGCCCAGAGCAAGAGAGGTATTCTGAACCTGAAGTACCCCATTGAACATTGTCCCCAATTTGGTCATGGTCACCAAGTTGGTATTGTCACCAACTGGGATGACATGGTGAAGATCTGGCATCATACTTTCTACAATGAGCTCTGTGTGGCCCCTGAAGAGCACCTGTACTGCTCACAGAAGCCCCCCTGAACCCCAAAGCCAACAGAGAAAAGATGACACAGATCATGTTTGAGACCTTCCACATCCCAGCTATGTATGTTGCCATCCAGGCTGTGCTGTCCCTGTATGCCTCTGGTTGTACCACTGGTATTGTGATGGACTCTGGTGATGGTGTGACCCACACTGTGCCCATCTATGAAGGTTATGCCCTTCCCTTTGCCATTATCCCTCTGGATCTGGCTGGCCTGATCTGACGGATTACCTCATGAAGATCCTGACCAGGAGAGCGTCCAGTTTCACCCCCACAGCTCAGAGGGAAATTGTGCATGACATCAAGGAGAAGCTGTGTTACATGGCCCTCGACTTTGAGCAGGAGATGGCCCCCGAGGCATACAGCTCTCCTGGGGAAGAGCTATGACCAGGGGGAGGGGGTGGGGGTAGCAGTAGTATTGCTTTACATGTAAATTATGTAATCCATAAAAAAATACTTTTTGTATCTTCCGCCTTAATACTTGTTCCTTTTTTTTTTAATTGTCAGCCATAATGAATGGCTCCTTAAATTCTCCCCCTGCCCCCAACATGGATGTGAATGAAGACTTTAACAGTCTCCCTGGGAGTTAATGAGATTGGTGCCAGTACTTGGGGGGGGGGGGGGAATAGGGTAGGAGCTTTACCTGTGCACTGACTAAAGACCAGTTCAAATAAAAGTGCACATGTTAAAGAAGAAAAAAAAAGAAAGTATATGAAGGAAAAAAGCTTTTGCAAAAGATTTTCTACAGCAGACCATATCTTTACAGTCATATAAGCTAATGAATTGGACAGATAATACAAGATTCCTTTGTGTATTTATTATTTGTTAGTTATGAAGGGAGGAGATGGTGGTCAGAATTCCACTCACATAGGGAAATAAACTATTAGTGTTATCTTTAAATGTTCTTGGGATTAAAGGTCCTGCCTCTCTTCAACAGGGAGTTAACATAATTATATACTTCATTTTTATAAAAATCATTTCATTTTTATTAAATGCTTTAAAATCATACAAGTTCCTTAATAAATGCAACAATAGAGATCAATAACTTTGCTTATCCTCTAATTTCTTAAAGCAAACAGGTATGAAGTATGGACAAGGATGTTCCCAAAAGGTACTGATTACTGTCAGAAAGTGTCCAATGGAAGAAGGATTCCTTATAGGAAAGTCTTACAGATGTTCCTTCATCCAAAGATAGTGGAGAGACAGATGCATGATAGGAAAAAGGCTTCAACATCTTTTCAGTAATGATCTAAGTATATGAAATAGCATTATAAGAGAGCATAAAGGAATTGTATGATCAGAAAAGAAAGTAAGTCTGTTATGTGAAGTGAACAAAGGGTAATACATATGGATGGCCCAGACTTCCATGATATCCATGAAATTTAAAATTATTGCAAATAAGTACTTTCACACTTGGAGTGGATTCTTTGTAGGGTACCTTTGGAGGAAAATAGTTTAAAATGATATAGAATTAAGATTTCTAAATAGGTTGCAATCTGAACCAATAAAAGAAATATCTTTTAATGAGATGCAAGATCCAATGTTGATGTACTGACGTAGCTTTTTACAAGTTGAGGATTACCTATGTAGTAATTTTCAAAGGATCTTTATTAGCTATAATATAGTAATTTAAAAAAGCAGCCTACTGAATTTAGTAATACCAACAACTCACATTTTCAGAGTACTTAAGAGTTTACGATAAGAATCTCATGAGATTGGTAATATATTTGTCCATAACTATTTGTGGTTTCCTAATTATCTGAAAATAAGCTTCTCTTGGACTCTTATTTTTTTAATTAAAATTTCTTTTTTTAATTACCAAAAATTATTTTTCTCTTCCTCTCACCTATCAATAAAAAAGAAAAGAGAATTCCTCATATCATATAAATGTAGTCAAGCAAAAAAAAATCCCTCGTCACCATGTCCAAAAATTGGGTCTCATGCTGTGCCTTGAATGCTTCAGCTTGAGTCTTCTGGAATTATAGTTGGTCACTGCATTGATCAGAGTTCTTAAGTCTTTCATATTTGTGTGGTTTTTGTTATTATCACATAAATTATTTTCTTGATTCTTCTCATTTAACACTTTTCCAATTCATACAAAGCTTTTTGAAACAATGCCTTCCATCATTTCTTATGGCATATTCATATGCTGTAATATGTTTGGCCTTTCCCCAATTTCCCCCCACCCTCCCCTATTTTCTAGTTCTTTGCTACCACTACAAAAAAGGCTGCTAAAATAATTTTAGTCTTTTTCCAAGAAACATACCCAACTGGGGAAACAGAGAGACAGACAGAGACAGACAGACAGACAGACAGACAGACAGAGACAGAGAGAAAATGCACTTGTTTAACGATATAAGTCCACTGAATATTGTATGGTAGGCTAGGATAGCATTCTTAGAAGAGATATGGAGGAAAGAGCACCAAAATGGGCTCTATGCCTAATTCAATAAAAAAAAAAATAAATCAGTAAATATTTATTAAGCACCTGCTATGTGCCAAGCATTGTGCTGGGCACTTAAGAAACAAAATGAATGAAGCAATCGCTACTCACAAGGAACTTACTAACTAGCCCTATGATCTCAGAAAAATCACTTCCCCTAAAATGAAGGCATTGGACAAATTATCTCTAAAGCCTTTCATTTCTGTGATTCCAAGGTCCCCATCTTTAAATAAAAATCTGAGTGGGCAATGGATGATCAAAGAGCACCAAAGCAGCTGCTGCATGGCAAACATGGAATGCAACTGCAAGCAGGGAATGTAGAAGGAGATGCTTTGAAATGCACGGAGGAACAGCTTCAAACAGTGTGACAGAGACTGAACTTCTGGAAAACAGCAGCAGCAGGGGCTGGCTTGGCAGAAGGCCATGGGAAACAGGGCAGTTCTTTCTTAAGCAAAAGCTCCAGTCCGACCACAAGTTAAATAGACAGGGGAGTAAACAATGAGAGGCCCTTCAATGAGTTGCTCCAACCCAGAGAAAGAAAAAAAACCAACTTTCAGTATTCTGAGTTGGGTGAGTCTTTTCAGTCATACCTCCATATGCAGATCTGCGGGGCATTGTCACCATCTCCAGGCACAGCAGTAGCATCTGCAGAAAAGGCCAAAGGGGCATGAGGAGATAATGCATAATGCACTCCAATTCCGTGTGCTCACCAGTCTGCCCTCAAATTAGCCTCAATGAATAGGAATTTTTTTTTCTTGAAAAACTCCAAAGGATAAGCATCCAGAACCTCTCTAGGTAACATGTGTTTGACTTGCAAGGTCCTTTTTTCCCTGCTTTGTTGTTCTATAAAGTCCTTTTCCAGTTGCTTTTACAAATGCGGTCAACTCTTCATTGCACTGATTACGATGGAAGTGAGCATTATTTGTCCACATGCGAGAAAAGAGGGTAAATATATGACAAGGGCATCGCTCACAGTCTCAGTGGTTAGAGAAATGTTCAAATCCAGCCTCAGACACTTACTAGCTGTGTGACTCTGGGCAAGTCACTTAACCTCTGGTTCGGTTTCCCCACTTGTAAAATGAGGATAATAACAGCTCTTCATTCAATGCTTGGTCCTCTGGTGCTACGTAAGTGCTTAATCCCTTACCACCATTGGGAATGTGTTGGGCTGAGACCAAAGGCGACTCTGTACAATAAACTGGGTCCTGAGGCAAAGCAACTCCAGGAGGGTTCAGGGCCGGGGAGCAAGCCCAATGATTAACTAAACACTGAAGGAGACTCCTAAGGAGGGAAGTAGCTAAGAAAAGATAAACCCCCCACTGCCTAGCTAAATTGAAGAACCAGATGGCCAGGGACACATAACTAATCCATATCTGCCTAAGAGACAGCTACTCCCTTGAAAGGGACCTTAGATTTCAGCTAGTCCAAGCTCCTCATTTTATACATGAGGACTGGACCAGAAAGTCATTATGAAATGTTTTGCTGGTTCAACCAAAGAATCGTATTCACTTAAATTTATTCTCAACCATTTGCCTATAAAATGGGCATCTCTAGTTACAGAATGGTAGAATTGGAAGAAATTTCAGGAGTAATCAACTCTAACTTACATCTACCCAAACGTCCCTTCAAAATATATCCAATTGGGGTTATCCAATATCTGCTTACAGATTTACAATGAAGATGAAACCACTATTTCAAGAACCCATTTTATTTGGGGATAATCTTAATTAGTAGGAAGTCTTTCTTTATAACAAGCCTAAAATTGTGTTTTTATAATTTCTACATATATATGTAATTATGTGCATTATATATACAAAGGATGTATGTATATATAATGAATATATATAAGTATACACACAAATATATGCAAAGCCATCTAACCCCCTTTTCACATTTTTGTTCAATTGTTTCAGTCATGTCTGATTCTTATTGACTTTGAAGTTTTCTTTAGCAAAGATTCTAGAGTGTTTTATCACTTCCTTCTCCAGTTCATTACACTGGAGGAACCGAGGCAAACAGAGTTAAGTGACTTGCTCAGGGTCACTCAGTTAGTAAGTATCTGAAGCCAGATTTGAACTCAGGAAGATGAGTCTTCCTGACTTCAAGCCCAGCACTCTATCCATTGTACCATCTGGTTGCCCATCTTTTCACATGACAACCATAACAAATACTCGAAGCAATCCACCATGTCATCCCTCCCAGGATTTATGCCATATTAGATCTCCAAAGATTTCAGGCCCCATATCCTGTGACATGAATAGGAAGATAGGACATCTCTAGCTGGAATAGGGGATCCAGGTCCCCTCTTAAGTGCCTCTTTTCCCTTTAACAAATTTTATCCACTACTCCCTTCCTTTTACTCCAAGGTGACAAGTGGGCAGGAGGAATTTTCTTCTTCATTTCATCACTCACTTAAATTCTACATGAGAGCCTTGGTTCTGAATCACATCATTTACATATAAAAAGTCTACCTCAACCAAGAGCTACCAGTCCAGTCCCAGATAAAAGGTATTTGTGGAGCCCCAAAGGGCTAACTAGAAATGCAAAGGGCTTCCAGATTAAGGAGTCAAAATGCTTGATTTAAAATTCAGCAAAAATGAAATAAAATAACTTGACTGGGAATGGACAGCATAGTTTCAATATTGGGAAGTCATGGTGGACAAGTTATTAGAGTTCTTTGTGGGAGATAAGCATATAGATAAAAAGGAAGAAGTAGATGTAATCAAGTTAGGTGACTTTAAAAAACAACTTTGATTTGAGAATTCTTTCTCTACTGAAACCTTTTTTTGTCATCATAGAACTAAGAAGCTATAAAGAACTTTGTATCAATGATAAGAACCTAATTTAAAGTTTAAAAAAGGGTAAGGTAGATTGACCTATCTGTATTTGAATAAATAGCAGCACTCCTTGGGTATCAGAACCAGAATTTATTTAATTCTGCAGATAGACAAATCTAAGAGAGACAAATCAGCAGAAGAGGACAAAAACAAAATCTCCAAGCTTATGGATGGCATCATTAGATCCGGAGTAAGGAAGGTCCACTTGATGGAGATAAACAAAAGAGACATAAGTAGACCATAAAATATGAGCTCTCTGAGAGCAAGTTTTTAAAATTGTTTGTTTTTTTTTCTTTTTTTAATATAGACAAACTATTACTTACCTAGAGAAATAAAAAAGTATTATCACAGGGACTAGAAACCAGACAGAGGACCAGTTGCAGGATGCAGAGTTTTAGCTTGTAGTAAAAAAAAAAAAAGATATTTAGGTAGATTGTGATTTGAACGCCTGTCATTTTGTTTGGCATCAAGGGGCAGGATGAGGTACAATTGCTGGAGTATCAAAGAGGCCAAGTTTAGCTTGATCAAAGGAAAAACTTACAAAAAGTAAGGCCTTTCCAAAATGTAACTGGCTCCTTACATTATCAGTAAACTCCCAATGAAGTCTTTAAGCAGAGTCTAGATGGCCTCTTGTCAAGGACAGCATAGAAAAGATTCCACCTGGCTCAAGGAGAGGCTGGATTTGATAACCTCTGAGATCCCTTCCAACACTGAGATTAATGTCCCCCTAAAATCTCAATAGGATCCTTGGGAGTCCTTGGACCCCAAGTCAAGAACCCCTGTTCTATACAGATTTATTTAGTTGGCTTATGTCACAGAGGTTAAGAAACATCTATAGAAAGACTTAAAATGAGGAGAGTGAGAGGACATAAGGAAATAAAAGGGAGAGAGAATCTTCACTTCAATTAAATTCAACAAAAATCTATAAAGGCCCATATGTCTCTTGAGGCCTACACTGGCAACATAATAGTAGCCTAGATGGCCCCTGGGGCTGATTCAGTATGGTAATTCCTGTGTTTTAAATGTATTCACTCTCCATCAAATGTCACATATTACAAAGGAGTAATGGCTCAAAGTGGCTCCAAAATGGCTCAAGTGGGTGGGTCAGACCAGTCCCAGTGATAAGCTTGGTGGAAAAGCAATCAGAGAATCCTTTTTCACCCAGCCCTTAGAAAAGAATTGTTTGCTTAGTAGGAAGAGAGAGGCTAAAGTTGCCTAATAGAGGGAACTGGAGTTTATATCACAAAACTTTAGAGGTTACAGTTTTCCTGTTGAAGCAAATATTGGGTCTCCTGGAGGTGGAAAGCCAAAGAGACAAGAGGGGAGGGAACTCTTCTGGGATCTGATGCCATGGAGGAAGAAGCAATCCCCCAGAGCTCCTTATTCTCATAGAAAAATAATCCCTGTCCTTCTGAAACTCAGGTTCTTGAATGGCACAGAGCATATGGATACAAGAAGGTAACTCACCAACTTCTAGAAGTGGTTTCTCCAAAACTTGGGAGGGTTGATATTGAATCTTTCAATTCCATTGTAGTTTATTGAAAACTTGCTTGTTTCTCCCCTGAAACATCACAAAATTCTCCTTTATGTTATTTCATGATTGCTTGGTGATTAAATATTTTCCCCAAGAAAATCTTGCTATTTGCACATAAAGGAGAAAAAACACAGAACTTAGTATTTAGATCAGCTATGTAAATAGCTTCTTATTAATGATCTCTTCCCTGTGCCCAACCATCTCAGTCACTGCGCCACACAGCTGTGTGTGAGGATGGTACCCATCATCTGGGTCATCTTATTTCTCTACCAACTGGACTTTGATACAGAGAAGTGATTCTGGAGGCAAAAGACAATCTTATTGAAAGCGAATAAACATTAGCATTAGCTCCATGGTATAAGGACCAAAATTCTTAAAAGCAAGTCCTATCTTTTAGTGACAAAATAACATTTATTGATGTGACACATCAACAAATAAGTGATATCTAAAACTTGGGTTTTTTCATCACTCTTATACCATATAACAAGAAGGCTCTCAATTCCTTAGAAGAGATATATTGCCATACAAAGCAAGGGCAAGTAAGCAGTTGAACTAATGCTTCTGCTTTTCCTTATCCCAACCTGAGAAAAATGTGGCTTCACACTGACAAAAGTCCATTTTAAACCGAATGATTCACGGTGAATACTCTACCTAGCTCAGCAACACTGATTTTTTAAATGTTCCACTGACCACCCCATCGATGAGCAGAGGTGCCAGTTAACAATGGCATTACATCAACGTGAGAGAGAAAAAATAGGCTATGTTTGCATAATTAAGAGGGAAAGTAATTTTCAAAGAAAAAATATTTTAAATGATATTAGTGCTTCCATTTCCCATGGCCACCTGGGAGCAGAGAGGTCTGTTCCAAACTCATCTGATAGATTGGTCCCAGAACAAGCAGTAAGAGCTAATTCACCAATTAAGCCATGAAAAAAAAATAGGGGAACTGTGCTAACATGTCCAATAAAAGGAACATGGATCCCTGAAGGTTAAAAAAAGGAATAAAAAGAAAGACATTAGACACCACAGGAGTGTGGTGTAGTGAATATAGCCTTACAGTTAAGGTAAGGACACCTGAGTTTAATTTCCATGTGACCTTAAAAAAAATCATTTGGCATCTGTGTTTCAATATCTACATCTATAAAATAAGTATCCAAATGACTTCCATGGACAAAGATTCATTAGGAATTCTTTCTTAAGGATCCTGGGCAATAATACATTTTAGGAAAGACACTAATAACCTAGAGAGAGCTCATACTAAGGCAGCCAGGTTGTTGAAGGTATTTGGGTTCATACAACATTAGTATTGGTTGAAGGAGATGGAGATGGTTAGCCTGGAGAAGGTAGGTGTAGACAAGACATGGTAACCATCTTTAAGAAGCTGATTCATTAAAGAATTGGAAACTGAGCAGATGCCCATCAATTGGGGAGTGGCTGAACAAATTGTGGTACATGTTGGTGATGGAATACTATTGTGCTCTAAGAGATGATAAGCAAGATGATTTCAGAAAAAGCTGGAAAGATCTGCAGGAACTGATGCAAAGTGAAGTAAGCAGAACTGGGAGAACACTGTACACAATACCAGCACGATTGGACCATGATTATCTTTGAAAACCTGGCTTCTCTCAGCAATGCAATGATCTGGGATAATAGTGAAAGACTTAGGACAAGGAATGCTCTCCACCTCCAGAGAAAGAACTGTTGCAGTCTTCTTTCACATCGGCGTATTTATGGCTTTATTTGGAGGAGGGGGTTAATTATGTATGAGTTTGTTCTCACAACTATGACCAATATGGAAGTGTGTTCTGCATGACAATAAAAATAAAAATTTTTTTTAAGAATTTGATTCATTATCACCTTGAAAGTTTATTAGAATTGATGCATTTGGTTCCAGAATACAGATCTAGGAGCAATGACTAGAAGATGCAAAAGATGGGCAAAGTCCAGCTTGATATAAAAGGAAAAATTCCCTAATAATTATAACTATCCTATCAGTAAACCTGCATTAACCACCTAATGTGCCAGGAAATGTGTTATGCCCTGCAATATAAATGCCAAAGTTAGGAAGTCCCTATCCTCAAGCTATGATTACAGATGAGTACATACAGAACATACACAAAGTAAAGAACATAATTTAGACAGCAGCTAACAAGTAGAGGAAGATGGAGTCATCTCCTTTAAAAGAGGGGGCCCTTGTGCTGAGCCTAGCCAGGAGCCAGTGATTTCCAGAGATGGCATGAGGAGGGAGAGCATCATAGGATATGGATACAGAAGATAAGGCACAAGAAAGTAGCTGGATGGCTAGGAAATAAGCCGCCTCAGGAATTAGGACAAGTTTCCCCATTATTAAAATTCTTCAAGTAAAAGCTAGAGAAGCAGAAATCAGGTGTGATTTAGAAGGAACTATTGCTTATATACAGACTAGAGTAGACAACCACTGGAATCACTACTAATCAGAAAATCTATGATCCTTTGAGTGCCTAGTGTGATGGAGTCATCATATAGCTTCACAAAATTGAAGACCACCACCTATGTCAGCAAGGAAAATCATACTGTTACTGTCACTTATTTCATATGTTAAGACAATGATAGAAGGGCAGGTAGGTGGCTCTGTGGATAGAGAACCAGGCCTAGAGACAGATGGTTCTGAGTTCAAATATGGCCTCAGACACTAGCTTTGTGGCCCTGGGCAAGTCACTTAACCCCCATTGCCTAGTTTTTACTGCCCTTCTGCCTTGTACTTAGTATCAATTCTAAGACAGAAGGTAAGAGTTTGGGTTTGTTTTGTTGTTGTGTTTTTTTTTACACAATGATGATTGTTTTTAATTATCATAAATACAAGTCTTCAGTGCACTGATATCTCCTTCTCAGAAGTGGGGTGGTAAGGAAAGGTCTGTCAGATACAGTTCTTCAGAAGAAGAAAGCCCTACAACTTGTCACTTGAGACAAGCACAATAAAAGGGTGTAAGCCTTCCCTTCAACTAAATACTTGGGATTTTGTATGTACCAGGCTTTCAGGATTGGATGCAATAAGAGTCAAGCAAAAGACGTGAAAATTTGGGTTGATTAAAGCTTATGAAGTCATGACATAATAACAAGGGAGTCAATAACAAAGACAGGACTTTCAAAATTGGCCACTCAGAAAGTCCAAAGTTCATGTCGTAACTGAACCTCACAAATCCCCCAGACTAAAGGAATAAATAGCCAATGGAGAGAGAAATAAGAAGAAACAAATCCTCAAAAGCAGCAAGGTTTTCATCGATCCAAAGAAACCCTCTCTTTAAGATTCAAAATTAACTTCTATTAAATTACACCCAGACTCAAGAAGATACGTCACAACATTGGCTTTTGCAAGACTATACAGGGAATTGCCAAGGAGTGATCACATGAGTTTAACTTCCAGAGTCTGAAAAAGTACTCTACAAAGTAAACCTTTGTAGCTCAGTCCTGCCAGAGATCCTGAGCTCTTCCTCTTCCCTTTCATAAAGACCCTCTAGCACAGTAGGAAGCTATTGTACCCTTGAAATATTCCTTAAGATTTATGTTTCTTGGTACTTCTGGTCAAAAGAAATAACATATGTAAGTAAAGGTACTTTGCAAACCTTAACATGCTATGTTTTTAATGTTTATAATAAGTTTATATTAAATTTAAAATATTATGTTAATAAATAATAAAATGTAATAATTTGAGCAAGTATTATTACTTGAGAAGGGTCCTATAAAAACATATCTAGGCAAAAGATGTCTTGGAGAAAAAACAAAATACATAAATATACCAAAACTTTGCATCTGGAGAGGATGCTAAGTCCTGGTAGGTTAAGTCAGATTCTATAGAACTAGAAATGGTGGGCTTTATTCAAGAGAGTTCTACCCAAGAGTAAAATAAACTTAGAGGTGGCAGTTGGGGAGGGTCTATTGTAATAGATATTTAAGTGGGAACCATGCAAAACAGTTTTATCATTGTTCTTATTAATGTTCTCTTCTTCATATGCATGAAAATTTAGCAACCTCCCCACCCCAGAGTCTGAGGGCTGGAGTCTCTGAAAGTCTGCATATGCATGTTTAAATGCTCATTGTAATGTGGTCGCCACCTCTAACCCATGGAGGACTCGACAGCTAGATCCAGGCCTACATCAGTTCTAACTAATTATGGTTACATGCCAGAGACAATGAAGGAAGAATATTATTCTATAGAGCTAATCAAACTCTAAAAGCCACACATCATTAAAAATGCAAAACCCTTACAAAAATAGCTGGGCTCAAACAAAGCTGGAAAATGTGTTCTAAAGATATTCATTTACTTCACATTTCACTAAAATACTATACCATCAGCACTGATATCCATAAACATATATATAATTGAATACAATAACAAAAATAAAACTGAGTTTATTCCTCTTTTAGACATAACGAATTACATTTTAATCTACATAAGAATTATCTGAATGAATTTCTTCCTTCTCTGTGCAAAGTGGGTTTTCCCTCTTTAGAGTATTTCAGTTGCACACTGAAACTTTTCTTGAAGGGACCATTGCCCTGAGCTGCTCTGTTTTTCTCTTTGTTGCTGAAAAACATTTTTTTTAAATTACTTTTTTTCCTAACATTGAACATGATCACTTTTCCCCCCTTATATTTCAATAGTTTGAAATATGTTCTCTAGTTGGTAAATGTGTCTTGGGCAAATGACTGACCTTTTCAAACAAAATTTATAATTTTAGAAATGTAAAACTTAACATTCTTTAGTAATCCAATATTAAAATACATTTAGGTTGATCTATAAAAATGCTATGATTCCAACATTTCTTTTAAAAATGTGCAATAGAAAAACATTAACAACGCGTGTGGTTTAGAAAAATTCATTTATATTGCCGTTTGCAATGTCATGATGTATTTTAAACAAAAGAGGTACAGACAAAGGTATTGATTTTAGGGACTTAACTAAATAAACAGTATGTAAATTGTGTCTTTTTCTATAAAATTAGATCAGGACGCACATATTACACTGCCTTTTTCTAAAAGAATGACAGCTATTGAATTTGGCAGACATTGGAATTTGGTTAAAGAGTTACAGACCTTTGATCTTTGGATTACAATTAAATGAAACCATTGTAAAAGGACAGTAGTGGGCCAGACAGAATTTCTCAACCACACTAGCAAGCAGGAGGCGTTACAGCTTAGTGCTGGCAGGAAATCCTCTCTGTGCTTGGAATTGTCTCTTAAATCCCATCAGATGATTATAAGGATGAGGATGATGATGATGATGATGCCTTCATTATAATGCAGCATAATATATTTAAGACAGTCTAGAAACGTTTTTTTTTTTTCATTTGGGTTCATCCTAACATCCAGGCTGCATTATTATCCTGCAGAGGGGCCTTCCTAGTAATGATATAATACCATGGGGAGTACTTTGCTCATTTATGTACATTTTTCTCAAGGTCTTACATAGGGTTCTTTAAAGGGGGTGGGGATTCTCAGATTCAAGTTCACTGGTGCTTTTAACCAAAATGGACAAGGAACTCAAAGCTATTGTCTCTGGCTGTTTCCTTGGTCTAGTTTTACATATGTACCCTCTCTCTCTCTCTCTCTCTCTCTCTCTCTCTCTCTCTCTCTCTCTCTCTCTCTCTCTCCCCCCACCCTTTTTTTAGATAGCACTTTCTTAATCAACAAGCTTCTAATAAATTGGCTCCTACATGCCATAGTTGTACCCAAGGGAACCATTCTCATAGCTTCTTTGCTTTTTATGCTAAATTCTGCAACTTAGAAAATAATGTCATTACAAACTAATGACAACATTTGACCACCATTTTTAAAAAGAGATTTATTGATAACCTTTTGAATAAAAGGAATGTTTGGTCCCCAAGTTCCCCATTAATTCACATTCTTCTCATATAAATACTAATCCTAATAAGAGGAACCCTAATAAACTTACCATAAAAAGCTGTGACTTAGCAAATTTCAACTCTTAATCTAAAATTATACTTTCATAGCAACAAAATAGGAAAGTTGGGTCCCTTTTAGGCCTTTTTATTCCAACACACCCTATCTGTGTTGCTTTTTTTTTTTTAAACTTCTTTGTTATGTCATTCTGCAGACAGATCTCAGGCTGTTTCCTGTCACCCACTAGAGCAAACTGCTCACCAGAAAGCACAGTTGGACAGTCCTTAATTAGTGCTACTTGGGATAGTCAGTATCTGAGTCTCTGTGTCAGCATCTCACTTAAACAGCAATAGAGCAGTGAGAATCAGCTGACAGTTTGAAATGCCCGACATCAGGTCTTTCACTTCCACCTACAGAAATACAATGCATGCTGCACGCCTGATAATGTTATGAGAAATGTTGGAAATAATGTCCTTTATGTAAATTAGACTCAAATTATTCCATCACATTTTACAGAGTGTTTATTTCTTTAAGTTATCTGGGTACACATTTTCCAACCAGTGTATGAAATGGGAAAGTATACAAAATTATACTTAATACCACTTTCTGAGTGAGTAGGGTTTTTTTAAGGGAAAGTGAGTCTGAACGGGTAAGATTTCAAGTATTTCCAAAAGTGCTAGGAATGATGTTTTCTAATTATTCACAGAGAGCCTACACTACTTGCTTGCTCTTAAAACAAAGGGAAAATACTTTGAAGGTCTGGTTTGGTTCTGTTTTAGCATTGGATTGAAGCAGGTAAAAAAAAAATCAGTACTCAAATAACACATAATTAAACAATCAGAAACAAAACTGTGTGCCATGAAACTACATGTTTACAACACATGCAAAAGTTGTCTGGTGGCAATCCATTCTGGGCTGTAACTTTAATATCCTTCTGACATGAAGTGATTTTGTTCTTTCCTAGCTCATATTTCGAGATAATTCCCAGACGTCTTCCTTGTGAGAAGAAAAGCTAACCACCCAACTTGGCCAACTACTTCCACCAGAGAAAGTTTAAAAGCAGCTGCAAAGCTTAATATTTGTTCACTGTGTGCCCTCCAGAACCAACCCAGAAACCTAGCGGCTCACTTTGGATTAACAGACACAGCTCAGCTGTGGCAAGATCACCTTTGTTACCCCAAAAAGGCCATTTAGTTTAAGTAGAAAAAAACTCTATTTTTGTCATGTTCTAAGTCCTGTGTAGGGCAGCCTTATCACTGGAATCTATAGCACAGTATACCTCCTCTTCCTCAATATGTCTTAAGCCATTTTTTCCCCAATGATTAAAGTAATTCCTTTAGGTTACTCATGGATACTACTGATAATGTGTGCTTTCCCCAGGTAAACTCTTCCTTTTGAAAGTAGCTGTTGTGTTTTTGCAGCAGACATTTTTAATAAGTGTTTTTCTTTTCCTTGCTGTTCAGAGATGTGGTGGCGTCTTGAGGTTGGTGGCAGTACAGCCTTCTTTATAAGGATGAATGAAGATGAAAAGCAAGACAAATAGAAGCGAATGAAGTACTGCTTTATGTGATTCATGATAGCTTGCAGTAAGCCTGTTAGCCTCTGCCTGGCTCCCTTCTCTGAGAGAATAATGGATAGTTACAATGTGTATAGTGACATTGTCAAACCATCAGGAATTGCTGATTATAGTGCTAAATATTGATCTCTGCTTCACATGTGTCAAAATTCTTTCTTCCCTTAATTAGAACTTCCCTAAGCACCATACAAGAACAAACTGAATATATCAGATCTCTGTGAAAGGGAGTGTGATACTAGAATATAATTGTGACCTCTTGTCTTCTCCTTTTCTCTGGAGTTTTGAGATGACTTCAGCTGTCTATCCTGCCCTTCCCAGCACATGTGATAATCATACTCATTTTTCCCAATCTAACCATAGGAAGATTTTTTTTTCCAAGCCCCTGCTTTTCATCATTCTGAACCACAAGGGTTGTAGTCAGATGGCAGTGAAACTTAAAGTGGCAGAAGGTGCCTTTTTCTATTTGTTTGTTTCATGGTACACCGCACCAGGCAATGACCTGTGGCAACAGTGTCATACAAAACGGAGACAGGTTCACCCAATCAAAGGAAGGTTTAAAATTAACACAGATCCCTTCATTTCTTCATGCCAGATCTGGGAAGGGGCAATTTCAGGGGTGCTCTAGTGTTCCTGATTAACTCAACCACATTCGCTCTAAAAAAAAATAATAACTTCTGTTATGGATATGAGACTATGTTATTTGCCTTAAAAAAATATTATCAGTTGTTCCCAGGGAAAGCTATCCACTCATTTTCTTTCACTATTCAATCCCCTCCTATATTCTGTACACTAGCCCATAATGCAACCTAATGAAAGGTGGTGATGTATGGTTTCAATTTGCACCACAAACTGAGCACTTAACTCATTTATCTTAGTTTACCTGTAATATATTGTTTTTTTTAAATCATGACACCATGGTACATTTGCCTTTAGTTTGATGTGCTTGATAAAATCAATACTTCATTAAAAGATTTTCAAAAATTGTTACGAATCTTCCCAGGGCTCAACCAGTCTGCTCCTACAATTCCATTTCTTGAAGTCAGGGTCCACCCTCAAATGCTCCTGAGAGCTCACTCAACCCCATGGACAAAGCTCAGTAGAATATCTTGGCCCGCACTACAGCCTTGAAAACTTCATTTTCAGTTCAGAGAGATTGAGAATTAAAAAAAAAAAATTACAGCTTCCCCCTTTTCATAGGATCCCTGGAAAAAGGAGGAAAAAAGGAAAGACTCATTCTCTCCTCTCCCCTACTGCCCATCCCAAACTCCTCTACCCTAGGGAAGGGCACCCTTTCTTCACATGGACAAGCTCAGCGTCTGCTAACCTCCAAGTGTGTCCACATGACCAGAGGTCTCTCCTCACAGCCGCCAGAGCCCCACTGCTGCCATCTTGTACTACATAAAGGTTACCCACTTTGGGGTAATTAGATGAACAGCCTGCAAAGATTGAAGCTCAAAATTGGACCTGAAGGCCTCAGATTGCAAAGGAGTGGTGCCCGCTGTCTCCAGTAACCCAGGGAGAATTCAGGTGGCTCCTATCCCAGGAGTCTCACTTCATGCGTACACTGTGCAAGGAGAGCCGCTTGTATGAGAACTGCTAAGGGATGGTGATCCTCGTCTGTTACTACCCCAGCTCAGGGATGAGAAAAGATCATCGCACTGCCTGATGAAAGGACACATTGCCTGCTTCCTTCTCACTTTTACCTAGTTCTACTCTCAGGTTCACAAAATAAAATGTATTTATCTCTATAAATCAATCTCCAGCTCTCTTCACTGGGTGCAGTTTTGCCCTTTGGAGAAAAGCATGGAGAAACAGGACTACTGCACCCATGACGTCTGAAAACAGATGAGTGGCTACTGTTTAATGGAAGGCATGGGATCAGATACCTAGTATACATGTGCCATCAAAAAGAAGTTAGTTTAATGGGACAGTCACTAGAGAAAGTAGTCGTTGTTGAGGAATTAGTGTATATAATTATAAATGATGCCTAATCTGCCTCCAAATGCTATAGATTGTGATTGGGTCAGAAAATAAACCATGGTGACGAGGGCTTTAAAAATTACATACCGTGTATTATTTATATCCCAAGTGATGATGAATCAAAATTGTGGAATCTGACTCTTCTCTCTACCACCAACCCAAACACACACAGGCACACACACACTCGCCTTTAATATATCTGGCCAGAGCCGACTCTGAAAGGACAGGTGTACTGTATTTAACCAATAGCATCCAAGGACTCCTAGGGTGTTTGTTTTTTTTTTAATGTAATCACAACCGTGTATCACTAGAAATCAAGAATAAATTAGTCTTTCTTTTTGTGTAGGAAATATTCATGGCAGTTCAGCCGAGGCAGATATGAAATGATCAATAAAGAGGCTGCTGGTCTTTAGTATGGATGCCCTTCCCATGAATCTTAACCAAAAGAAGTAATAATAAGTGGCAGCTACGGTTTATAGTACTTTTAAATAAGCAAGTGAGCCTTCTTCAACGACAAGCAACATTCTCTGGATATCAAAAATAATAACTGGTTTTACAGCAATGCAGCATGGAAACACAAGGGTATAAGATATACTGTACTTTAAGCTCTGTTTGATGAATCTGAGCACAGTTCCTGGGGGATAGATTACTTTAAACCATGCTCTTTTACTTTCTAATCCTGACTTGATTTGATTTGTACTTTAATACAGCTGCCTGGCAATTCAACAGCAAATAGAGACTATTTATGTAATCATATTGTAAGTAGTGGGACAAGAAGAAACTCTCTAGAACCTTTTTGGAAAATAGTTTGTTGTACTTTTTATTTATTGAACAGCAGGGCTCCGGGCTTTCCAGTGCTCATTATAATTGGTTTTCTGCTTGAACTTTCAAAAACTGTCATGTCAATACTCAAACAGAATTTTTTTGCTTACTATATGGCTGTGGGCTCTATTTTCTCATGTGCTACTTGACAAAGTTCTTGTAATACCTCAGAGGCAAAGTTCTAGAGTTTTAGCTGCTATTTAAGAAAAATAGGAGCCAGTTATTTTGTGCCCAGTTTAACTCAGGCACACTTTTCTGTTCTTCTTTTCCAATTAAATGGAGTAAGCTATCTTTTCCTTTTCTCTTCACCTTTGCCTTATTCTTTGGGGGTTGGGGGGGGGCACTCCACCGCTATGAAAAGACAATCCATCAATACCATCATAAAGCCACAACTTTGAAAGAATACAGATTTTCCTCTCAAATTTTGTCTTTTTTCAAACATGCATAGTCTCACTAAGTGATCCAATAGTCATTTGAGAATTTTCCCTTATTCCTAGATTTCATCCAGGACTTGGACTCAGTGTGAGAATCTGAATATCTCATGCTCCTCCTCTTGCTGTAGGAAGCCATTTTTAATGTAAGACTTGATATAAAAAAATAAAGATATAAAGATAAAGATATAAAGACTCCTCATCATAAACTCAATTATTTAGGTAAACTATAGTTTGGGTAAAGTCAAACATGGCTGCCTGAGGAAACAAATGTTCATTCTCCAGCCTTGTTCCTAATTTCTTTTGATAAACATGAATATTTATATTTACAAAGAAGGTAGTCCTGTCCATGTTTGAGGTTTTCTGTTGTTGATTTTTTCTAGAGAAAGATGCTATGTGTATTATAGGATTACTTGTAATGAATTTCTACTTCACTAGAAGAAAGAGATTTGCAGAACCAAAGATCCATCTTAGAAAGTAATGCAATATATTTTCTACTATTTTCATTCTTTTTTTCTCCTGTCTATCTACATAAAGCAGTCTCCATTTACTAGGAACTGGGCAAAAAAATAACAGTACTTGGGGAAAATAGAAAACTGAAAAACAATTGAATTTTAATATCTACAGTCAGAAAAATATCAATACTTAAAGTTTAATTATTTCACTAATTTATTTGAACAAATGAGTAGCATTGTTTCTATTAATATTTAAAATACAGATTGGACCCTTTCTCAGATTGAGGTTAATGAGTTAACTGCATCCTTTAAAAGTTAATAAAAGCTAAGACAAGGCTTAGAATTTTCCTATTAAATTAAAACTTGATTTTTAAAATTTGTCTCTATTTCCTCAGTAGTCTATTTTTTAAATCTAGCACATGATTTTGGACTTAAAACCAGTCTTTATCAAAAATTTATTCAAGAAACTGTTCTCAAGATCCACAGTCACAGAAAAGACAGTCCTTCCCCATGAACAAGTTTGATTTCAAACCCAAAGAAATATCTGTGGTAAGGAATAAGAATGTTGAAAAAACTCTTGTTGCCTAATCAATTTTGCAACCACATTACTAAGTAGGATTCTTGTGGCTGAATTCTGCATGAAGCAAACTGTAAGCTATTGTTAGAGCAGATTTAGCATCCTTTATACCTCTTATAAGGAGAAAAAATGACCACTTCTGATGCTGTTTAGATCACTGCCATGCTAATAAGCAATGTAGAGAGAGGAGGTTCAATTTTGGTAACGAATTTAATACTGCTCACATTAAAAAATATTTTCTAAGTTTTAAAAAGGATTGGAAGGTAAGCAAGTTTAGAGATGGGGGGAAGGGAGGGTTGGATAGGTCAGTATAAAAAAGAGGTGACAGGATGAAAAACATAACTAATAATACATAAGTTGGGTAAATGGCAAAGGCAAAGGGGAAAAAAATTCCTAAACTAGATGAAGTTTCCTTGAAACAATTATAAGGTCTGAGCCTTTTGATGAACCCTGTTATTTTTTCATTTCAAATATTTAATTGAAGTAGATTAGTATAGCAATATAAAAGTACCTGTGTAGGTAATCATGTTTAACCAAAATGTGACTTGTACTTAGATGCAAAGTTTGCAGTGCTCCATAGGGCAGGTGTTAAATGCCCCTGCTGTTGCAAATATCAGCAAAATGTGAAATACTTTAAAACTTCAGATTGCAATTCATTTTCATGTATTTGAACATCATGCTATCTTCGTAGGCAATAGTTTCTCTCGTGCTTTTCCAAGTTTGGATGTTTTGGGGTTTTTTCTCTATAGAATTGATACATGCAATTTTAGCTACACAAAACTGAAGAGGAGGAGAGAAGAAATGGGTATTCCTAGCTAAATTTTCTTTGGGAGAAAAAAAACTGGACAACAGACATTAATGAACAAATCTAGGTTACTAATTATATTTGGAAGCTCAGTTTCCTATCTTCCTCATGGAAAATGGTGCTCTCCTCTTAAAGGAAATGTAATAGCTAATTAAAGACAGAGGATACAATCCATGGTGAGATTGCACTATCATATGTCCCATTCAGCTCTGGTCATTGCCACTCTGTGCCAAGCCCAGAAGACAGATCTGTTTCTGTGGCTTTCGTTCCAAAACTATATCAAGGCTACTCTTTTAGTCAACTTGGAAATTTATATACTATACACTAACCCTCCTTTAATATCCTCTCTCTCTTTCCTCTGGGCATTTATTGCTGTTCTTTCTAGTTCAGTAACCAGTGAGCAGAAGGTTCATTAAAACTAATTGAATTGGAAACTTGTCTGCCCTGGGAAATGTTAACTCTTTGTTGTTATCTGTAGGAAATTCCTTTTGTTATGTTCCTTTGAATTGAATTATTGGATCTTAGTATTACAAACACCATGTTAAAAGCGATTTCCATCTTTAGATTGTCTAGACAGCAAGTTTCAGGGGAGAAATGAAATTGGATTTAAACCAAATAAAATAGCATTTTATATGAAGAAGAAAGCAGCAATTGTTGTGCACTGCTATCCATAAATAGGAAAGATGCTGCCTTGTTAATGCTTGTAGTTCTTCTTGCTACCTGCTACATTGGCAAGACATTTTAAAAAATAGAGGTTTCTATTATGGCTCATTCTCAACTGGCAAAACAAATAACACCGCTTCAGGTTAACGAGTCAATGTTAGCTTAATATGGATTATTGAGAACACTGATCCCACAATTGTTGCCACACATCACATCACTTTGAACAAATGTCAAAATAAAAAGATTATAATTATTCTTAATGATATAGTGAGCCTCATGTTAACTTTCCAATTGTAATTATTTGGAATTTGGACTTTAAAATGTCTTTGAAATATGGGTGCTAAAGGACATCACATATGTTCTGGAATTGCTAGGAAGACAAAAATATTGACAAAATGGGAACACTTGATAAAAGTCACAGTGGTAGATTTTTTTTGCCACCTTTAAAAATCAATTGAAAATAACAGGCAACCCACTGTTGCTAATAAAAGTAAATATTTATGACTGATTTGACTGAGCTTCAATACTAGTCAATCACTTTCTAAAGGATCTTTGCAATTCATTAACCTCTTTTTACTGGTCTTGTCCCTGTTGGTATTAGCCATTAAAAAAGAATAAGGGAGGGGGTTTTGATTTTTCTGTTCTCATCATTCATAGCTTATTTGTTCATTCCCTTCATTCCCATACATTGCTGCTAAATTGATTGTCTGTTTAGTCATATGAATGATAAAGCGGCACTGCCAGCAAGATTGAAAGCCCCCATTAATTTCTGAGGAAGGTGGGTACCTCTGATTCAACCACAACCGAAAACAAAATGACTTCGTAGAGTGTCTTCTATCATTGGTAACTAAATTCAGGTGGAGATAAAGGCAGCCTAAGTGTCTTTTTACTTCCATTTAAAACTCCTCATTGGGAAAACTTTGAAAAAGAGTCTATTTATTAAAATCCACTCCAAATTTGTTGACATCTCATGCTATTTTAGCCTCAGTCATGTGCGAAGAACAATTTTTCTTTTCTATTTTAAAGAGCCTTGTAAACAGTGCCCTATGTTCAACTTAAAAAACAAAGAAACTTTTTAAAAATTCTATTTGTCAAAATTCACCACAAATATCTTTACTGATTAAGGGATCTTTCCCAAGTCGTTTCATGGTATACTTTTCAGATTTCCTAAGACCTTCATTTAGTTATAGATGAGTTAAGCCTCAGGTAAACATGGAAAGCTATGGCTTGTGTTTTTTTAAATATGAAATATGGAATTTTGCCTCCTGCCAAAGTCACGAGGGCTATGACCAAAAAGAGATTGTATAACAAAATAATATTTCATTACATTCATGTGTTATAATTTGTTAGATAGGGACTCCCTCAGTTTCCAGTTTGGAGCTACTACAGAAAGACCTGTTATAACTATTTTTGTACATACGGGTCTATTTTCTCTTTCTTTGATCTCTTTTTGGTCCTAGACCTAGTAGTGGTAATGCTAGATCAAAAGGTACTCTTTCTCTTTTGCCTTTACTCCCTCTCCTTTATTACCATAAGAAATGATTAAATGGATGGTATCAGAGGAGAGTGTGAAGATTTCTGTGAACTGATACAGAATGAAGTGGTCAGAACCAGAGAATAATTTATACAATGATGGCAATGTTATAAAAAAAAATAACTTTGAAAGACTTTAGAATGCTAATCAATGCAATGATAAGCCACAAGTCCAAAGGACTGAAGATGAAAGACACTACTCATCTCCTTCATGGTGGACTTAAAAATTCAAAATGATATTTAGGAGAAGGGGAAGGGAATGATCATTATATAAGGCTAATACAAAATTTTGTTTTACTGGAATATGCATAATCATAAGGAAAATTTTATTTTTTGCTGTTTGAAGTCATTCAATGAAAGAGCATTGAGGGGGGAAGAGATAAATGTTTGCCAAAAAATCATTTTTGAAATTTCTGGTTCCTTCCAAAATACATATCAGGTATCACTTTATCCATAGCATCTTTCCAAATAGCTTGTTTTGACTGGGGAAGGAGAGGAAAAGAGAGCACAAGATGTAGGAATAAGGGTGAAATGAGAGAGGGGGGAGAAAAGAGGATTATAATTCCAGGGGAGAAGATTCTCTCTCTCTCTCTCTCTCTCTCTCTCTCTCTCTCTCTCTCTCTCTCTCTCTCTCTCTCAAAAGCTAGAAATTTTGTATGGCAAATATGTTTCCTGATAAATATTCCATTATATATTATAAAAGTACTCAGAGTTGCTTTAAATGAAGTTGTAAGTACATCTTTTGTCACTGAAAACTACCTTAACAAACATGTGAAACCTGTATAACTTTTTTTTTCCTTTTTAAAACTTTACTCTGTTAAATGATGCATAATCTAACTAATTAAGTGATATTTTTTTAAATTAGATTTCTTTGGCACTTTTCTTCCTCAGAGTTCAAGGCACTTACTTTATGAGACATTCTAAACCTGAAACAATTGATATTGTGAAAATGAAAAAGTTTAGGGAAAAGAAGAAATGATGAGCTAGCTGAGGAAGAAAAAGCAGAGTAATAGCAAAAAATCAATACATAAAGGGCAATGAAGGAGAGGCAATAAAGGCAAAAGAGAAAGCATCGAAAATCTCAAACAAGAAAATAGCACACAAGATATATCTTTGCCCTCTGAGCTCATTCTGAATGCCTCTTTTTTAAACACTGTGATCTATATAGCACATTATTCTTTTCCCTATAGCACCTTTCAGGGAGTGGCTGATTACAATCTACATCATTGAAGTGATGAAATCTTGAATCCATTAGAGTAGTAAAGAACCATAATAAAGTGTTGATAGTTTGACCTCACATATACAGATTTTTAAAGAGATCACCAACCAGAAAGATTTTGATAGGGGTGCTGCACCTCTGGAATCAAGTTTGAGAAATGCAAGCGGATTAATTTACAACTTGATCATCAGAAGTTTCAAGCTTGGAAACCAAATCCACACCCATCATTTGAATTTGTTTAACTAGTCTATAGAATTGGCTGCTGCATATTTCCTGATAAGAGACTAAACTGGAGTCAGAATCATCAAGCTACAGAGGTTTTACTCTAAATTCTCAAAACTGCTGCTATGAAAGAGCAAGCCTTTCCTAATCCCCTTAATTCTAGTGCCTTCCCTCTATTGATTATTTTCAGTTTATCCTGTATATATCTTGTTTATATGTAATTGTCTGTATGTTCCTGCCCCTTTTAGACTGTGAGCTCCTTGAGAGTAGGAACTGTTGTGTTTTTTTTTTAATTCTCTGCACTTAGCACAGTGCCTGGCACATAGTAGGTGCTTAATAAAGTATTTTTCAATTGACTAATTAATTTTAAATACAGTCTATGCTTGATGAGACACTGGCTAACCTATAGGAAGGAAGGAAGGAAGGAAGGAAGGAAGGAAGGAAGGAAGGGAGGGAGGGAGGGAGGGAGGAAATAAGCATTAATTAAATGCCCATTGTGTGCTATGTATTTAACAAATATTATCTCATTTAATCTTCACAACAACCCTGAGATGTAGGCTATTATTATCTCCATTTTACAGTTGAGATAAACCAAGGTAAGCATAGGCTAATTGTCTTGGTCAAGTTAATTGACTTGCCCAAGTATCTGAGATCAAATTTATGTCTTCCTAACTCCTGGCCCAGCACTGTCTACTGTACCACTTAGCTCCTAGTAGAAAATATAGAAGGACTAACAGACTGCAGCCACCAAGATAAAAACAACCAATGCCAAGTGAAAAGAATGAAGGTCCTTTCCTTTCAAAAATTTTCCTCAAATTTTATCTCTGATTCTTACTACCCATATAACCTTGGAATAGTCCCTTACCTCCTTGCAGGTTCCTCGCCTTTAATGAGGGATTTGGTCTCAGCCTCTCAGATTATTTCCATCTCAAACTCTATGATTTTATGATTCTGTGACAAGATACCTTCTGAGCTTCTTCCTGATCCACATTATGCTACTATAATCCTAGAGATGAGGTTCTCCCCAAAAGAGCAAGTCTTTTGTGCTATTAGATATATTTTCAGGGTCCAATTATGAATACATTTATTTGTCTTTTCACATTATCCAGGGCTGGAAAGATCAAAGACTCCGTGGTGACTTCTGAAGATGTAGCAGCACTATTCACTGAGTCTAAATGACAAATTTGCCATCTTCAGTGGAAAAGTAGTACTTTGTAGTCCCTCTCCACCCTCCTCCACAGTAGATAAGATCCTATAGACAAGAGACATGCCCTGAATAAGTAGGATTCAGTTGGTGACTTAGAGTTGATAATTTATCTTTCTCTCCATTTCCTAGTGAAATGAGAATTTTAGTATTGGTCAGTATTGGTATTATTCATTTGGATGTTCAAATCAGTCTGTGAGCTCATCAACATGCCCTCTCTTTAGGGATGTGGATAACACAGATCACTGTAGCTTGTCCATGTGTCACTGTTAATGTTCAGTCTTTCAGTCCTACTCCTGATGTCCCCGTGGACCATAGTACACCAATACTGTCCATAGCATTTTCTTGGCAGAAATACTGGTGCTTTGCCATTTCCTTCTCTAGTGAGTGAAGGCAAACAGAAAGTAATTGACTTGCCCAGAGACACACAGCTAATAAATATCTGAGGCTAGATTTGAAGTTGGGTCTTCCTGGCTCACTATGTCCAGCTCTCTAGCCCCTGAGGCACCCATAAATCCACAACAGAGGATCTACCAAATGTGCTGGAAGCTTTCTTTATAGTCTTTAGTGCCATTGCATAGACAGTTGTTTATCCTCTACTAATGTGTCCAGTCTATCGTTTTTTTTTTCTAGTCATAGTTTTCTACACTTTTACTACATTTCTTCTACATAATTCCTCATTCATAATGCAGTGCAGCCAATCTGTACCCACAATACACTTCTCCATTGCTCTGCAGATGACCCTGAACTTCAATTCTTCAGAGCCTGGAGAACTTCACCATAACAATGATTCATTGCTTGTATCCCTGGGTACCAAGGATGATTATTCCAAATGGGAGTAAAGCAACTACTAAAACATCAACTACCACATCAAATCCTAGTAATTCAATACTTTGCTTAGAGAAATGACAGGTCTTTGTTGTAATAAAAATAATAGCAATACTTGGCACCAAGAATACTTACAACAATCTCAGGAGTTAAGATTCTTTGTTATGAATAACATCAGTGATCTATGAATAAATATATAGAGAGATAGACATAGAAAACTTGTTAAATGACTATGGCAGGCACTATGCTAAGCCTTAGTAATATAATAATAATTATTATTATATATTTATATATATATTGCATCTACTTCATGAGGTCATTATAAGGACAAAGTAAGATAACATTTTTACAAACCACATTACTATTATCTATATTTTATTATGTATTTATATTATTAATATTATCATCATTATTTTAAAATTATTTATGAACCATATTATTAATATTATATTCTTTGTTTATATTATTATTAATATTATTTAAATATGGTTTGTAAAAATGATATCTTACTTTATCCTCAAAATGGCCTCATGAAGTAGATCCAATTATTGTCCCCATTTTACAGATGGGTAAACTGAGCCCCAGAGAGGGTACACAGCCAGTAAGTTTCTAAGGCAGAATCCAAACTCAGGCCTTCCTAACTCCAAGTTTAGTTCCCTAAAACTATAAAATCTAACTGCCTGATACATACATTTATATAAGTATGCATGGGTGTCTATATGATTCAATAAATAGAGCACTGGGCCTGGAATCAGTGATTTCAAATCTGGACTCAGACACTTACTAGCTCTGTGACCCTGAACAAGTCGCTTAACCTCTGGAAAAGAAATGGCAAACCACTCCAATCTCTTTGCCAAGAAAACTCCATGGACAGTATGATCCATGGGTTCATGGAGAGTCAACAAGGCTGAACAGCAACAACATAAAAATGTGCATATCTACATATAGATATACACATAAATTATTTGTATATTGTATTTGTATAAATACAAAAAAAAAAGAAGATAGACCTTTTCCCCAAGGATCTTACATTCTAATGAAATGAGACAATGCATAATCGAAGTAGAAATGTTAGGGGAAGATTTCTAGGGGCAGATTCCAAAAATGTAATGGGAAAGGGCTGAAGATAGTAGTCAGAGTACCAGCATCATAATATGGCCAAAAAGTAATGGGGAAGTCAGGTGTTAAGAAGAGTAGGCAAGAGCTCACCTGTCAGAGCTTGGGTCCCAGGGGCAGAATCCAAGGGCTTGATAAAATAGGATTAGGCGTTTATAGGGTCGTGAAGAATTCATCTCAATACTAGATTTATCTCATTTTTATTAGGTTTGAAAGAATAAATTCCCAGAAAATAAACAGTATTAAATAATACCTTTGGAAAGAGGAGGAAGAGAAAAGCAGTTGAGGGTAGTGGTACCAATATGATGATGGTGTAATATTTCAGTAAGATTGTCTACTCTGATACTTTCAAGTTATAAATATATTAGTAAATACATAAAAAATGGAGACCATTTCATAAGGAGACATCTCCTGGGAACAGTTTTGCATTATATAGGACTACAAAAGTCAGTGAGGTCATCATAGAAACTGTCTTAAGAATGATTTGTAGCATTTTAGAAGTCCTGGGTGACATATTTCTCTCTTCCCTTTCCTTAATTCTGGCAGGCCAACCAAATAGCAGTTTAAAAACATGCAAAATACATGTGAATCTGCCATGTTTTCAGAGACATTGGCTCATCTATATAAACTATACTCATTTGTGTATACTACAAGTGTGCCACTCAGATGAATACTGGGCTTCACATACACTTTTGTTTTTGTTGTTTCTTCTTTAAAAGTGGGAAAGAAATGGGAACTGATCTGTGATTTCTTTGATAAAGAGAATTCCCAGGGAGGAACTCTCTCTATCAAGGGATATGGGTACCTGCTCTATGACCAATTGATAGTCTAAGCAGTCACCAGACACACTAAGAAGTTAAGTGACTTTTTCAGAGTCATGCAAACAGCATGCATCAGAAGTAAGATTTGAAACTAGATATCTTTTATGTCAAGGACAACTTTCCATACTATATGCAGTATTGCCTCTCTTGGCACACCGTTCTTCATATTTCCCAAGTTTATAGTCCTTGACTGATAAAACTGCTGTGAGAGTAGTAGACAAATCTGTCCATTTCATTGCCTGAAGATTGGAAATTGTGTTTATTTTTATAGTATGCACCTTTCATCATGTCTTCAGTAGATGTCCTTTAACTTTAAAAATTAATTAAAATGTTAATGAAAAAATTAATTCAAATTGAAAAGAATTTTCCACAAAACAAAATAATAATTTTTCCATCTTAAGCAAGAGCCACCTATTTTTCAGGTAGAAGGAAGGAAGGAAGGAAAAAGTAAAGGAGGGAGATGAAGAGGGGGGAAGGAAGGAAGGACAATGACCCTCTCCCCCATTTTTCTCACCTCACTTTCTATCAATTCATATACTTTTGGCCTTATTTTTCTTAAATAAATCCCCTCATCATTTCTTATAGCACAATAGTGCTTCATCACAATCATATGCCACAACTTGTTTAGTCAGTCCTCAATTGATAAGTATCCTTTCTCTCAATTTCCAATTCTGTACCTTCACAAAAAAATCTGCTATAAATAATTTTGTACAAAAGTATTTTTCTTTTTCTTTTCTTTGGGGTATGAACCTAGTATAGGTATTTAAAGAGCATGCACAGAGTTATTGCCCTTTTGGGGATAGTTACAAATTGTTCTCTGGAATGATTGGACCAGTTAACTACTCCACTAGCAGTCCATTAATATATCTCATCCCCACCACCAAAATTTTTCATTTCTGATAGGGGTAAATTAGTCCCTCAGCATTGTTTTAATTTGCCTTTCTCTAATCAATAATGATTTAGAACATTTTTTCATATGATTATAGATAACTTTGATTTCGTTTATGAAAACTGCCTATTCATATCGTATAACCATTTGTCAATTATGGAATGGCTCTTATTTTTATAAATTTGACTCAGTTTCCTATATATTTGAAAAATGGGATTTTTTTCTGAGAAATTTGCTGTAAAAACATGTTAACAGTATTGCAATGCCTATGGTACTTTTCAGTAAAATATAGTTTACCCAGTTATCTCTTTTCATTTTTGTTTTTTTGTTTTGTTTTGTTTTTTGTCTGAGGTGATGATTGCTACTCCTGATTTCTTTAATTCCGTGCCAGTATAATAGATTCTGCTCTAGGATGTTATTTTAACTCTACATGCATCTTTCTGTTTCAAGTTATACAAAACATAGTTGGAATCTGGGATTCTAGTTTCTTATCATTCTGCTACCTTTTTCCATTTTATGGGTAAATATCCCCTCTGTACTCATAGTAATTATTACTGTGTGTGTTTCCCACCATTCTATTTTCCTATTTATCCTTCTCTCTCTTTATTCTTTCCCTTCTCAAAAATCTGTTTTGCTTCTGACTACCACTTCCCTTAATATGCCTGACTTTTTAATAATCCCCCTGACTCTCATCCCCTTCCCCTCCTAGTTTCCTATTGAATAAGATAGATTTCTATACCCCAGTGATTGTGTGAATGTACATCCTTCCCTCTGAAATAATTCCAATGAGAGTGAAGTTCAGGCATTTCCTGCCACTCACACCCTCATTTTCTACTCCAATATAAAAGCTCTTCCTTGCAAGCCACTTTTATGTTAGAAAATTTTGTCCATTCTATCTCTCCCTACACTCTTCTCTCAGTGCATCTCTCTTTCTTAACCCTATTTTTTTAGATCATTCCAATATTTCTAATTCATAACCTCCCCTTCTAAGTAGCCTTCTTTTTATTCAAATATATTTTATTTTCCCAATTACTTGTAATAACATTTTCAACATGATGTTTTCCAAAATTATGAAATCCAAATTGTCTCCCTCCCTCCTTTTATCTGGATGATACATGCATTATCATGCAAAACATACTTTCATATTGGTCATTGTTATAAGAGAAAACTCATAAAACCAAAACCCCAAAATAAAACCATGATTAAATGTGTGTAGAAGAAAGTATACTTTGATCTGCATCTGACCTCATCAATTCTTTCTCTGGAGGTGGATAGCATTTTTAGTTATAAGTCCTTCAAAATTGTCCCAGAACATTGTATTTCTCAGAGTAAGCTTGATCTTTCCATAACATTGCTGTTACTGTGTACAATATTCTCCTGGTTCTGCTTATTTCACTCTGCATCAATTCACATAAATCTTCCAAGTTGTTTTTTTTCTGAAATCAGCCTTCTAACACAATAGTATTCCATCACCAACATATATCATTATTTATTCAGCCATTTTCCAATTAATGGACAGGCCCTCAATTTCCAATCCTTTACCCCCACAAAAAGGGCTGCTATAAATATTATTTGTACAAGCAGGTCCTTTCCCCTTTTATATTATCTCTTTGAGATACAGACACAGAAATGGTATTACAGGATTAAAAGGTATGCACAGTTTTATAGCCTGTTGGGCATAGTTCAAAATTGCCCTACAGAAAGGTTGGATCATTTCACAATTCCACTAACAATGCATTAGAGTCCCATTTGTGCCACATCCTCTCCAACATCCATCACTTTCCTTTAAAGTCATATTGACCAATCTGATAGGCATGCAGTGTTACTTCAGTTACTTTAATTTGCATTTCTCTAATCAAGAGGGGTTTAGAACATTATTTCATGTGATAATTGATAATTTTTATTTCTTCATCTGAAAATTGCTTATTTATATTCTTTGAACATTTGTCAATTGGGGAATGACTTGTATTCTTATGTTTTACTTAATTATCTATAATTTGAGAAATTAGACCTTTACAAGAGAAATTTGCAATAAAAAGTTTTGCTAGTCTGTTCTTTTCCTTTGTAACAGTCATATTGTATTTTTGACTAAATAAAAGAATTATAAATTCAATGTTGTGGTTGCTGAATTAAAAATATTATCCCTAAGTCAGAAAAAAAAACTGTTAGCAGCTTTTATTTATACTGAGGAAGAGAAAGAGTTGAAGTATGAAATGTAGGAGGTAAAGTAGGAGTTGCCTAGCCTACTCTTAAGTGCTGATCCGATGAAATTCAGTTCACTTCCTGACAAGGTTCCAATCTCCATGTGGAAGTCTGAATCACTCACCAGCATGCCAATGCAGGATCCAAGGAAAAGAGTCTCTCCACAGAACTCATGCTGAAGGGAATGTCCCACCAAAGCACCAATGAGCAGAGAGTCTCCTCACAGAGCCATCAAGGCAGAAATCTCTCCAAGCTAGAAGTCCCAAGGAGAAGAGCCTAAGGAGCTGTCCTCCAAAGAAGTCCAAAGGAGAAGTCCTTTTTCCATATCACTTCCTGTCCCTTCCCCTCTTCACAGGGGCTGATCACAGCTTCCAAATTGCCTAACACTGCCCAGGAGGCAGTGTCTATGGGATCCACCTCTCGTCCTCTGAGGGTATAAACTCTTATCAAAAGATTCACTAGTTTCTGACTGATTGAGTTAAAAGGGTAGAGTTCTCTAAGTAAGTGACTTGTGAATTCTCTTACTTAATGGCTGACAAAGTGTTAAGTAAGGGTTTCTTGATTGATTAACTCAAAATAGACAAAAAGAATAAAGAATTCCCTTTCATACCTTCTAATCTTGGTTACATTGATTTTGTTTGTACAAAGGTTTTTTTTAATTCAATATAATAAAAATTATTCATTTTATATCTTAAAATGCTCTCTATCTTGTTTGGTCATGAATTCTTCCCTTCATCATAGCTCTGCAAGATAAACTATTCTATATTCACCTATTTTACTTATGGTATCACTCTTTATATCTAAATCCTACATCAATTTTAACTTCAACTTGGTATAGGTTGGAAGATATTAGTCTATACCTAGTTTCTGCCTTGCCATTTTCTAGTTTTCCCAGCAATTTTTATTAAATGGTGAGTTCTGTTCCCCCAAAACTAGAGCCTATATCAAATAATCAGGTTGCTAAGGTAATTTACTCCTATGTATTGTATATCTAATCTATTCTATTGATGCACCATTCTATTTCTTGCCAGTGCCAGAATATTTTGATGATTACTGCTTTTTAAAGTATAGAGAATTGCATACAGTATATATATTATATATAGTATAGATTGTACATTGTATAGATATTGAGATCTGGTCCTGCTAGATCACCTTCCTTCACATTTTTTTTCATTCATTCCTTTGATATTCTTAACCTTTTGTTTTTCTAGATTAATTATGATATTATTTTTCTGGTTCCATAAAATAATTATGTATTATTTTGAATGGTATGGTACTGAACAAGTAAAATAATTTAGATAGAATTGTCATTTTTATTATATTAGCTCAGCCTACCCTTGGGCAATTAATATTTTTCCAATTATTTAGATCTGATTTTATTTGTGTGAAATGTTTTGTAATTGTGTTTATATAATTCCTGCATTTATCTTGGCAAGTAGATTATCAGGTATTTTATTTTGTCTAGGATTACTTTAAATGGAATTTCTCTTTCCATCTCTTGCTTTTTATGTAGACTTCTTCTAACTGTTCTAATAATGATAAAGTTCTTAGGAGGTACATGTATCAATTTCTCTCATAGGAATGTAAATATTTTAACTTTATTGAGTCCCTTATGATTATTCTTTCATTTGCTTTTTTCATGCTTCTCTTGAGTTTTCTATTCAGTTCTGGTAATTTCATCAGGTATGTTTGAAGGTCCTCTAATTCATTGTATCTCTTTTTTCCCCTAAAAGTTTATGCTTAGTTTTGCTGACCTAGTTATTAGCTCCTTTGCTTTCTGAAATATCATATTCCAGACCCTCTAAATCTTATGTGATCCTGAGTATGACATTATAATATTTAATTTGTTTCTTTCTGAGTGATTACAATATTTTCTCCTTGATCTGGGAGCTCTGAAATGTGACTCTAACATTCTTGAGAATTTTCATTTTGGGATTTCTTTTAGGATGAAATTGGTGGATTCTTTCAATTCAATACCCTCTAGATCTATGACATTGGGGCAATTTTTATTGAACATTTGTTTTAAATATGATTTCTAGGTTCCTTTTTTTGTTTTAAACCCTTACCTTCTGTCTTGGAGTCAATACTGTGTATTGGCTCCAAGGCAGAAGAATGGTAAGGGCTAGGCAATGGGGGTCAAGTGACTTGCCCAGGGTCACACAGCTGGGAAGTGTCTGAGGCCAGATTTGAACCTAGGACCTCCCATCTCTAGGCCTGGCTCTCAATCCACTGAGCAACCCAGCTGCCCCCGGTTCCTTTTATTTTATCATGGCTTTAAAGTAATCCAATAATTCTTAATTTTTCATTATTTTGATTGTCATTGTTTTTTGATGTCTTATGGAGTCATTAGTGTCTACTTTCCCAATTCTAATTTTTAAAGAACCATTTTCTTCAGTGAGCTTTAACACCTCTTTTCCCATTTAACCAATTCTTTTTTAAGGAGTTATTTTCTTCAGTGAATTTCTGTGTGGTTTTTTTGTTTGTTTGTTTGTTTGTTTTACCATTAGGTCAGTTCTGTTTTTTGAGGTATTATTTTATTAAATATTTTTGTGCTTCTTTAACCAATTAAAAAGTTAGTTAGAGAACATGGAATCTAGTACTGGCTTCACCATTAATTAGTTATGACACTGGGTAAGTCACTTAACCTTTTTGGGCTTCAGTTTTTAGTCAATCATTAAATATTTGTTAAGGGCTTACTGTGTGCCAGGCACCATGTTTGAGACTGGGAATACAAATAAAGATAAAATACAGTTTCTGTCCTTGAGGAACTCATAGTCTAATGACAATGACAACATGCAAACAACTATATACAAGCAATTTATGTACAGAATGAATTGGCAATAAACAACAGAGGGGAGGTACTAGAATTAAAAGGGATTTGGAAAGGCTTCTTGAAAAAGGTTGGATTTTAGCTGAGACTTGAAGGAATCTTGGGAAGCCAGAAAGTGGATTGGAGGATGGAGAACATTCCAGACTTAGGAAACTTCCAGAGAAAATGTCCTTGAGTTGAGATATGGAATGCCCTGTTTAAGGAACAAAAATCATTAGATCATAAAATATGTAGAAGTGTGGGAGGGAATAATATATGAGAATATTGTAAAGTCAGGAGAAAGAAGAATATGAATGGTTTGGAATGCCAACCCCCTTTTGATTGTATATATGACAGGGAGTCAGTATAGTTTACTGAGTTGGGAGAAGGTGTGCCATGATTAGACCTGCAGTTTATAAAGATCAGTTTGACAATTTAATAGAGGATGGAGAGATTCATGGCAGGAAGACCAACCATTGGGCTATTGCAAGCATGAAGTGATAGGGCCTACACCAGGTTGGTGTAGTAAAGAGGAGAGAAGAGTATGTGAGAGATGTTACAATGGTAAAATCAACAAGCCTTGGTAATATACTGAGAGTCAAAGATGACACCTCGGTTGTGAGTCTGGATGATTAAATTAATGATTGTACTCTCAACAGTAATAGGGAAGTAAGGAAAGGATACTTTGGGTGGAAAGATAATGAATTAAATTTTGGATATGCTGAATTTTGTTTGAGTTTTTCAGTTTGAGATATTCAAAAGGCAGATAGATATTCAAGACTGAAACACAACAGAGAGGTCAAGGCTGAATAAGTAGATTTAAGAATCATGAACATAGAGATAATTCAATCCAGAGGGACTCAAGCACAGTTGTACTAGAGCCATACTCTGCCTCCAATTTCATCTCGCTTTTATGTCCCACAAATCCAGTCTTCTATAAATCTAGACTCGCCCTGAGATGCCAGTAAATGGCAGACCAACAACTCCAAAGGTTTTCACAAGTGGAACTCATTTTTTAATCTTCTGTAGTCTGCTACTGTGTAAATATGACATATTTTGGCCCCTATTTGTATTTCCTTTTTTTTTTCCTTAAGTAAAATCCACAAAAGTTCCCAGAATTTTTCAATTCTTTATTCTGAGTTGAAACGAGTTCATAATATTGAGAAATAGCAAATTCTTGACATTCTTATGCAGTCAGGTTAAAAAGGAAATTGCCAGGATATTTTACAGAGAAATATCCTTGTATAAGAAAAGTTGCTATGCTGCAGAGCTATGATTTGACTCTCAAAATGGATATTTTGAGGTCAGAGGTCCCACTTTTCCAGAAAATCAAGGACTTATTATAAGAGAAGTGAGATGGTTGAGGAAAGGGTCCTCTATTGATGTTCAGTCATGTCCCACTCTTCATGAACCCCTTTGGGGCTTTCTTGTAAAGATATAGGAGTGTTTTGTCTCTTCCTTACTCCAGCTCATTTTTACAGATGAGAAAACTGAGATAAACAGGATTTAAGTGACTTGTCCAAAGTCACACAGCTAGTAAGTGTCTGAGGCCAAAATTCAGCTCAGGAAGGTGAGTCTTCCTAATTTCCACCTTGGCATGCTTGAAAAAAGAGATTTTCAAAATCTCCCATAGTTCCCTGTTTCATTGTTGTAGAAGTCATACCTTAAAGATTATTTGTATTATTATTATCATTATAATTCCTTTGAATGACTCCCTCACACAACCTTACTGAGAAATTCAAAAAATTGACAAACCCCAAAAATACTTTAAAAAGGCAGGACCTAGGCAAACTTATGAGTGAATGAACACTTATTAAACAATTATTATGTGCTAGGCATTGTGATAAGCCCTGGAGATTCACAGACAAAGAACAAGAAAGGCCTTGCCATCAAGGATGGCATTTACATTCTAATAACAGAAGACAACAAACACTAGGGGGTGGTAGCAAGGAAAGAGGGTTTTGCCCTGGGAAATCACAGGGTTGGTGTGTGGAGCCAGAGAACAACTTATTGACTTTCTAGTAATGGTAGAATTGATTGGATTATTGGTTCTGGAGCTAGAATTATAAAGGGGGCTGGAGAGGAAGGGAGGAGGGGGAGATAAGAGGGGCTCAGGGAAAGGTCTGTAATCCTCCAAGGCATAAAGAGAGTCAGAGTAGCAGGGTCAGTCTGGATCTGAGTCTGGGCTAAATATGGAGAAGTCTCACCAACCCTATGGAGGGTTTCAGGCCAGGAGCTGGAAGTGACTGCTTGGCATTAGAGCCTGGAGCCAAGGTTTGCCTCCTATCTATGACCCATCCAAACTTCTCTTTGAAACTCAACGCAATTTCAAATTCACTCCCTCTTCTCCAACTCTGTCTCTAATGTGACCCCCCCAAAGCCCACTATACTCTGTAACTTCCCCATCCCTCATTATCATCCCAAAACTTATCTAGACAGATAGAAATTTCTGAGTATCAACTTATTCATCTGCTAATGAAAATAGTAGAAAGTCTGCCGAGAAACTCATAGAGTTCTTGTGAAAACTGAAAGAGACATTTATTTGAAAGCACCATGCCTCCGTGAAGCACAATACAAATCCTAAACATTGTATGTGAGGCCTGTATTTACCATTATCCCACCATTACAGCATGCACTTTTCCCCACCCTCAGAAATACCTTGGTGATAAAAATAATTTAAATCTCTGTTCCTTGGTACTGAGATATAGAACTCTTCCTAGACCAAGAAAATTGAAAAAAATCGAAAGCTTTTCTAAGCTATCTTCTAAGTAACATTTTCCAAGAGGTTACTCTTCTTACTGCTTCCTGGCTAAATGACTCAGTTAATTCTTCCCTCTGGCAGTTTAGAAGGAATCTCCACACGCTTCCTTTAATAGCCACAAAGGCAGCCTTGAGATAGTGGTGACACGGCTGCATTTGGAGTCAGGGGACTCAGGATCAGATTCTGACCCTGATATATATATATACTACCTGTGTAATGTGGGGTGGATCATTTAATCTTTCTGGGCTTCTATTTCTTCATCTGTAAATATGTCTCTTTCAATGCTGAGATTCTCTGAAAAGATGACTATTTTCCAACCAAAGTTTTCATATACCTTTCATCTAGTCATGACAATAAGGGCAAAGAATTTAAGAACTAGAAAAGGAGCTAGAGATCACAGGATCACAGATGTAGACCTGGAAGAGATTAGAAATCATGATGTCCAAGTTTCCTATTTGACACTTGTGGAAACTGAAGTCCAAAGACATTTACAAGACCACGAGATGAGTGGTACAGTCGAGCTCAGCTAAGACCTTTTTTGACTGTCAGGTCAAATCTGCGGACACCTTCTTAGAACAAACAATGTTTTAAATGCACAAAATAAAACACATAAGAAAACAAAGGGAACCACTTACATTAATCATTATTTTTAATCAATATTTTTAAAATAATTTCCTAGACAGGTGAAGAATCTTTTCATTCCAGACCATTTTTCCTTCTTATACAAATGAACCAGCTGATGTCCAGGGATCTGGCCTGTCTTGCCAACATTCATGTAGTTTAGTGGCTGAGTTGGAAAAAGAATCCTGGTCTCATGACCCCAGTACTGTGACCTTCCCATACCCCAGAGTAATAGCACACCTGCGACCTTAATCAAGAAAATGCTATTTAGGAATTTATATGCCTACTGTGTGCCAAGAAATGACTTAAGAAAAACATCAAGTTAGACTTGAAAAGAATAAATTATCATCTATCTAGCTCTCAACTTTGCCTACTGCTTTCAACTCATTCCTCAACTCATTCCATGGCTCAGAACAGTAGACTCAAGAGTGAATATCTTTTCTTCTGAGCACAACCAGAATAGGCTATTTATGAAAATTTGCAAGTGCCAACTCACATGCCTTAGAGTAGGAATAAGCATGGTGGTGGTAGTAGTAGGAGGAGGAGGAGGAGGAGTTGTACTAAGAGGAGGAGAAGGAGGAGGAGGAGGAGGAAGAGGAAGAAGGAGGAGGAGTTGTAGTAGTAGTAGGAATAGGAGGAGGAGGAAGAAGAGTTGTAGAAGTAGTAATAGTAATAATAGGAGGAGAAGGAGTTGTAGTAGTAGTAGTAATAGGAGGAGGAGGAGGAATTGTAGTAGTAGTAGTAGTAGTAATAGGAGGAGGAGGAATTGTAGTAGTAGTAGTAATAATAGTAGAAGGAGAAGGAGTTGTAGTAGTAATAATAAAGGAGAAGGAGAAGGAATTGTAGTAGTAGTAGTAGTAATAGGAGGAGGAGGAGAAATTGTAGTAGTAGTAGTAATAGGAGGAGGAGGAGGAGTTGTAGTTGTAGTAGTAGTAGTAATAGGAGGAGGAGGAGGAGTTGTAGTAGTAGTAGTAGTAATAGGAGGAGGAGGAGGAGTTGTAGTAGTAGTAGTAATAGGAGGAGGAGGAGGAGTTGTAGTAGTAGTAGTAGTAATAGGAGGAGGAGGAGGAGTTGTAGTAGTAGTAGTAGTAATAGGAGGAGGAGGAGTTGTAGTAGTAGTAGTAGTAATAGGAGGAGGAGGAGGAGTTGTAGTAGTAGTAGTAGTAATAGGAGGAGGAGGAGGAGTTGTAGTTGTAGTAGTAGTAGTAATAGGAGGAGGAGGAGGAGTTGTAGTAGTAGTAGTAGTAGTAATAGGAGGAGGAGGAGGAGTTGTAGTAGTAATAATAATAGGAGGAGGAGAAGGAATTGTATTAGTAGTAGTAATAGTAGTAATAGCAGGAGGAGTTGTAGTCTTAGTAGTAATAGGAGGAGGAGGAGGAGGAGGAATTGTAGTAGTGGTAGTAGTTGTTGTAGTCATAATGAATGATAATAGCTAGTATTTATATAGGGCTCTAAGGTTTACAAAGCACTTACAAAGAATATTTCATTTGATCTTCATAACAATGATGGAAGCTAGCTGCTATTACCATCTCCATTTTATGGAAGAAGAAACTAAGGCATAGAAATTCAGTTGTGAGTGACTTAACCATTATCATCCATGCAAGAATCCAAGATTACTCCAAGGGACTCATGACAGAAAAGACTATCTACTGCCATAGAAAGAGCTGATGGAATTGAATGTAGATCGAAGCATATAATTTTTTTACTTTATTTCCTTCATGAGTTTTTCTCTTTTATGAGTGATGACTTCTTTCACAACATGAGAAACATGGAAACATGCATTGCTTTTTCTATTGCACATGTATAGCACATATATAACCTCATGGGGAAGGAGTAGAAAGAGAACAAAATGTCAGAAAACTATTATCAAAGGTTGTATTTTCATGTACTTGGGAAAAATGATTAAAAATTGGGGGGTGGGGGAGAGAGGTTAAGTAAGTTATCCAGGGTCACATAACTAGTAGATAACTAAGACTGGGGAGCAGCTGGGTAGGTCAGTGGATTGAGAGCCAGGCCTAGAGATGGGAGGTCCTAGGTTCAAATCTGACCTCAGACACTTTCCAGCTGTGTGACTCTGGGCAAGTCACTTGACCCCCATTGCCTAGCCCTTACCACTCTTCTGCCTTGGAGCCAATACCAATGATTCTAAGATGGAAGATAAGGGTTTAAAAAAAATAGCTAAGACTGGATTCAAATGTAGGTCTTTCTAATTCCAGGTCTAGCACTCTATCCCTCAGCTGCATTATACCATGCTGTTGAATGAAACCCCTGGTGGCCAGGAGCAGCTTCTGGAGGCATGTCTCACAAGGAGCTCCTAACCACCACAGTGGCTCCTGAGGAAGCTGCCAACCCTCTCCCCCTGCTCTCACTGGACCCCAAACAACAACAACAACAACAAAAATTAATAAGTGAAAGTATATTTATTTAAAACTGTAAGATCTAGGTGCTAGTCCTGGCTCAGCTCCTTATTAGTTGTGTGATCTCAGTTTCCTCATCTATAAAATGGGGCTACCAATAATTATTCTGCCCACTGAGGGGAGTGGTTGTGAGGCTCCAATTAAATACTGGACGTGAAAATATGTAGAAAAGGTAAAGCACTGTGAGCGTTATGATTAAGATCCTCGAGAGATCTCTGAAAAGTATCAAATTTCTGCTGTGTAATGAAACGTTTGTTCTTTTAACCTAGTCATGATGATGCTGTTACATCTATAGCATTGATACAGTATTATAAGGTTTGCAAAGCCTTTTACATATATAATTTTAATGGTGAAAATAGCAGAATATGGAGGAATGACTAGATAGTGGGGAGACAAGAAGGATCAGAAGAGTTATGTAATGGAAATAGCACTAGAATGGGAGTCAGGAACACTGGGTTCTAATGCTCACTCTATAAGGTCAGCTCTCTGGATTTCATTTGTCTAAATGTCATACTAAATGGAGAGTTCTTAACTTGAGACTCGTATGGAGAGATTTCCATTGGCCTTGAATGGAAAAAGATGTATCTTTATTTCATTAGAAATTGGTTTCATTTGTGATACTATACATTTTATTTTATATATTAAAAACCATTATTCAGAAAGGGGGTCCATAGGCTTCATCAGATGGTTTCCAAAGGAGTTCATTACATAAAAAAAGGTTAAAAACCCTCGGACATTGATTTCTAAGGCCACTTCCAGCTCTCACATTCTATGAGCATCACTAAGGGGCTTGTAAATTCTAATTGTAGACCCGCAGAATTTTGCCAAGAACCCTGCCTGCCTGGTCGACTGCATTTAACCTTTCCTGGAAGATCATATATCCAGAACCTGAAAGCAGTCTTTGATCATTCATAGTCTTCCCTTGCAGACCTTTGCCTACTTCCCCTTCCCCAAAAATGTTCATAGCCGCTTCCAAATATAATGCCACTAACTGAATACAATGTAATAATGAACACCTCATCAGTGGCAAGCAAGAAAATGCAATTGGTACTCTTTGGCTGAGTTAATGCAGTCTCACTTTATTTTTTACCAAACCTCCATTGAGCAATGAAAGCTATGCAGTGATTTTTTTTAAAATAAGAGTAAATTGCCACAAACAAGGCAACAACTTTTCCTAAAAGATGCTGCTTTTTACCCCTTAATGTTTTGACTTGATATGAGTTGAGATATCACTTCATATTTATCTAACCAAATGCCAAACAAGTCAAAAACCACATAAAATATGCTATACTTCCTTCAAGGAACTCATCATCTAAACTATTCTATCCTCCATATTGAAAAGAGACTCATTAACAAAACTCAAGAAAATGAAGGAATATCATGGGAATAAGAAAGAACAGCATTTCTTTCTTTTGACAACAACAACAACAAAAAAAAAGGCTTAGATTGAAGTTGGGAGTTTGGAGGAATGGCACCTAAGTGACTCAGTGGCTTGAGAACCAGACCTAGAGACAGGACATCCTGGGTTCAAATTTGGATTCAAACACCTCCTACCTGTAAGACTTTGGGCAAGTCACTTAACCCCCATGACCTTGAGCTTGCCAGTCTTCTACCTTGGAACCAGTACACAGTATTGCTTCTAAGATGGAAGGTAAGGGTTTTTAAAAAAGAAATTCAAGCATGAAATATTTAGGTGAGGGATTCCTAAGGCAGAACTTTCTAATCCCAGAAGTACGGAGTTTCTAAAACCCTTTAGCACAGGAATATATGGACACGACTCTACTACTAGTGACATCTTTCAGTGATAGTTTGAGAATTATCTGGCTATCAGATCAAAGTCCCTTTCAAAAGTTTTCCAATTCTTACAGTCCTGTAGGAATGGATTGATGAAGAATGCTACTACAGCTTTACAAGAAAACTTGAAATTCATTCCTCAACCTTCTTCCATTTAAAAGACTTGAATCATCTTGCTCAAGTAGCATGGGTCAGAAGATATATTTTGTAAACTTACTACTTGTGGGGCTCAGAATCTTACCCAGTTGATCTAGAAAAGGATATAAATTAATAGCCACAAATTCCCAGGTCCCCAAGGAGGTTCCCCCACCACAGAGAGACTATTAATTTGTGGTTCTCTGAGTTAATATACAGTTCTATTCAAGTTTGAGGTCACTTATCTAGAACATCATCATCTAACCTCCCCCCAGTGGTCATCATCTCCATTTTTATAAGCTCACAGGCTTACAAGGCTTGGAAAAAAATACATAGTTTTATTTATAAAACAATGGAAACATATTGGACTCGTATTTGAGTTCCAAAAAGTAATCACAAATGCCAAGTAATCATTTTCTCACTACCCCTAAAAAATTTGTACAAGTTCAGCAACTTATAATATCTTTCTAGATAGCTCTTCAGCAAAATGGAATCAATCTCTTTGTTCTTCCATAATACTCTCCCCACTGTCTGCAATATTTCTTGTTTGGGGCAGCTTTCACATACCACTACTACAACCTTTATTTATACAAAGTTGTTAGTCCCCATCACTGGTTCTTGTAAATAACTCTGGCTTCTAAAGTTAGTCTTAGCTCTGAATACTCTTAGTCCCTTCATTAACCTTGTCTGTTGACCTCAGAAGCTTCCAGCAGATGGTGATCATTCCCTTTCCCAAGGGACCAGTTCTTCCAATAACTGTCCCTTAAGAGAAGAATCTTCTAGCTATGCTTATAGCTCAAAAACTTCATTTTTAACAGGGTCCTCCCAGCTTCAGGCTTCACATATGAGAGTTTTGGGGGGCTATAAAAACTTTCCTCTATTACTTTACAATAATGTCTTTTGTCTGCCATTTTTTGTAGTCATAAGGTAACTGGTGACATGATTATTTGTTCTCCTCTTCCCCAAGTACCCAGATGGTGTGTCTCTCATTCACATCAGTACTTCCAACTGTTACATTCAAAGGTAGCACCCTTATTTTCCCCTAAATTCCCTCTTTCCCCAAGGGCAACTGAGTCATTTCATTTCAGATACATGGACCTACTCACTGAAATATCCAGAAAAGGGAAGGTAATGGAGCTGGGTCTACCCAACACTGCCTGTGGACCATGAAAAATGTGTAGTCCCCATTATACTCACTGGAGTAGTCTAAATGTCTGATTCATCTGTCCACCCCTAATGTGGGAAAGTTTTGTGAGGGAGAATGATGGGTACAAAAGGAAGATATCAGAATTTATGCTATAGAATTGTTTTTAGCCAAAAAGAATAGATTTTTCAACAAGTTATTGACTTATTGAATCAGTGGTTAAAATAAACCCTATGCTCTTCTCTCTTAAATTAAAATAAGACTCTTTTTTTTCTTACTACTCTTACTCTAAGGACTAATAAGTTCACAAAACTTACACTAGTAGGTTCTTCTTTATAGCACTGCTAAGTCAAATTCCCTGAAGGACATTAAAATTATTTCTCCTTTAGCCTTTCAGTAATACTCACAGTGTGGGATGAAAAGATCAGGGTGAGGGAAGCAAAGTTATCTTAATTTGTTGATTTTAGTTAGTTACCTGACAAATGTCTGTCTAGACTAATTAGAACTTAACACTAAAAGATCCTGAATATATTCCAAGCTCATCATATGATCTTAGCAAAATCATTTGATCTTTTGGGGTTCTGGTTTCCATGTCTATGAGTGGGAATGACTATTTCTGCCTGTTACAATAACACCACCAAATAACTGTGACAATTACTTAGATAATACCTATAGTGCTGTGAGGATTGGCTGTTGGGAGTATTTAAGAAAAAGAGAGGGCAAGAGAGAATCAATTTATTAATTTTTAATAATAGTATTCTGAGTATCCCTTTGGGGAAAAGAATAGTAGGAAGATCACTTCCCTCATCCCCAAACCACCACTACCACTTCACAAAGACTTTCTGACTAATGGGAAAGAAACAAAGAAGGGAATCTTTTCAGCAAGATAACTAGACTAAAATGAACCAATAGAGATGGATAAGTCAAGATTGATAAATCTTAATGTCACTCCTCTGCTCAAAATTCTTCTATAGTTTTCTGTTGTCTACTGAATAAAGCTCTAACTCAATCCCAGTATCCAAAGCCTTTCACAATTTTTTGCCATATTCCAACTTTATCTCCTACTACTCTCCTCCACACATTCTAAACTCTAGTCAAACTGGATTATCATCTCCACCAAAAAAATATAAGCTCACACTTTCTTTCCTTTGTTCCTTCATTGTCAAAAGAACCCAGACTGAATAATGAACTGGAGGAATTCCATGTGAATTGGAATGACCTCCAGTAACTGATTCAGAATGAAAGGAGCCAAATCAGGAGAACATTGTACCCAGAGACTGATACACTGTGGTACAATCAAATATAATGAACTTCTCCATTAGTGGCAATGAAGTGATCCTGAACAACACAGAGGGATCTACAAGAAAGAACAATATCCACATTCAGAGGGAAAACTGTGGGAGTAGAAACACAGAAGAAAAACAACTGCTTGACTACATGGGTGGATGGGGATATGGCTGGGGATGTAGACTCTAAATGATCATCCTAGTGCAAACATCAACAATATGGAAATAGGTTCTGATCAAGGACACATGTAATACCCAGTGGAATTGCATTTCTGCTATGGGAAAGGGTGGAGGGAGCGGAGGGAAAGAATATGATTCTTGTAACCAAGGAATAAGGTTCTAAATTGACTCAAATTTTCTTTAAAAAAAAAAAAAAAGAACCCAGACTTACAATGATCTTTGTGCTTCTTTCTTTGAAAATACTACCCCATCTTTTAAGAACCAACTCAAAATCTTCCTACTCCATGAAGCTTTCCCAGTCTCTCCCACTTGGAAATGTTCTTCCTCCAACTCAGATGTTACATAGTTCCCTATATGTGTACCTTTCTTATAAAATTATCATGTATTATTTAGTATACTGGCTATTGCAATTGGTATATTTATACTAAGGGGGGAAAGTGCTGAACTTGGAATCAGGAGCCATTGGCATTTATGAGCTCTTGTGATCAGAGGCAAGCCATTTTTCTGGTCCTATTTTTCTTATCTTTAAATTTCAAAAGATAGTAATACTTCTACCTACCTCCCAGTCATGTTATAAGAAAAGTGCTTTGTAAAATCAAAAGTGATATAATTATATAAATTTATTTATACATATATATGTTAGGTAGTATTACTGTTTTTTTCTCACCCACTAGACTGGAAGCTCCACAAGGGCAGGAACCATGTCTTACCTAAACTTTGTACCTTCCTAGCATCTAACAGCATGCCTAACACACAGAATGTGGTTTGTTTTTGTTTTTGTTTTTTAACTCTTATTTTCATGTCTTAGAATCAGTACTATATTTTCTAAGGCAGAAGAGCTGTAAGATTTAGGCACTGGGGACTAAGTGACTTCCTCAGAGTCACACAACTAGAAAATGTCTAAGGCCACATTTGAACCTAGTAAGTGTTAAATAGATGTTTATTAAATTAATAAATTTCTACTAGAACGTATGTTTCATGAGGTCTGGACATGCATTGTATCTAAACTTTGTATCTCCTCCAGTGCCTAGCACAATGCTGCAGGCACTCTATAAATGGTAGTTGAATTGAATAAAATAGAAGAGATGAATCCCATGATGCAGTCAGAGGTACTACTATGTGAAAAGGTGGAAGGACACAGCAACTTCTCTATTCCATGGTAACTAAGTTTGAATCACAAATTTAATATTACATATTTTTGAGTGAATAACACACTTGCCTTGCTATTTTCTCTAAGATTTCTGTAGCATATATGAATATATAGTCATGCTTAAACAGAATTTGCTTTGGGAGATAGAGATGCTCTAATGATACATCTCTAAACTAAATACTCCAAAGAATGCCACTTTTAAAGGTGGACTTTAATCTATCTTGTCCATCATAAATTTATATAGTACTTTTCTTCCAAGAAGTCTGAAGGATTTTTTTAAGTTATCTCATTTATCCTACAGATCACACGTATAATATTTCTGTAAAGTTGCTACTGAATTGTATGTTCCTTCAAGGAAAAACCTTGCCCTAAAATTCCCTCCAGCAGCTAGCATAGTGTCTTAGTCATAATAAGTGTTCCCAAAAGTGTTCATTGGCATGAAGGAATGAACAGCAGCTAGTGAAAAGAGGTTAAGGTTAAAAGGAGGCTAAGGATGCAGACAAGCAACATTATTGATTAAAAACTGATAACATATAGAAGTTAAGTGTGGTGTATTCAAGGTCACTCAGCTATTCAGTGGTGCAAATATGTTGATAAAGAAGGTCTTCTGTCTGTAATTTTTTTTTCCCACAAAACTCAAATGTTTCTCTGCGGCAAATTGTCTTATCATGTATGTCTGTGAGAAGAGGACTACTTCACAAGGAGTTAAACTTTTGTGGTTTCAGTTGGACTTATAAAAAAGAAAAATTAAAATGATGAGTAAGTTCACCCATGTACCCCTACAGCAGAAGAGTTCCTTATAAATATGACCTCTATTTGTTCAGCTCCATGGAAACCACTTCTCTCCATTATGCACACACAATTTACATAAAGCTAAAAGGTGGGGAAGGCAAAAGAAGGCACTGCCTGAAAGGGAAAAGTAAGACAGAATTTAGAACTGAAGTGGCAGAAAACCCAGAGGTATTGACTGAGCATTTGTATTCACTAAAAGGATATGTCAATTTGAGATTATAAGTCACTCTGTAATTACATTAGATGGACTGACAAGGAAAATGCACACCTCTCCATTCCTAAACAGGCACCGGACATATTCAACTCTGGTTTATCAGATTGGTGATCTTGTTTACACCAAATAAGCCAAGTGTGACAATAAAAAAAAAAAAAGTAATTACATATGCTGACAAACAATAGTTTCAACATGATATTATCCAGAAAAAGAAAACAGAGAATGAGGGAGTTATTTGGACAATGCAGATAATCACCATTGTCTGGATTACCCTAAATAACTGATGAAAAATAAAAGAATTTTGCTTAAATTGCCTAAATAATTGTCTTAATTTGCCATGTTACAGTGGCAAGAGAAATATGACTTTCATATAAGTAGAAAGCTAAGCACATGGCCATAAATGATGAATCTGGGCTTTCATCCCAAATATGGAATTAATCCACAAACTATTGCATAACAGGTGATGTTAAATACACACAAAAAGTGCTTCTTTGAATGTGTTCTTTCTCAGTGTTGATTCTCTGAGTTGTCTTGGTGAATACCAAAAATGGTTTTTGCTATGGGAAAAAAAAAAACATACATACATTTAGATTTTTGACCTTGGGAGTGTTTACAGTGTTCAATTATTCCATTAGGAGAAAAACATTCCAGGATTTTGGTGCCACTAAGTTAAGAAATGTGGACACACCATGCCCTTAGAGTAAAGCTGAATTTAGCATTGACACTTCCCTATTTGTCAAGCAGTAGCTATTGCACAAACCACACACTCTGTAAAGAGGAAGGAAAAAAAAACTGCTTTATCCAGTTTTTCTGCCTCAGGGCTAAATCAGATCCACCTCAGTTTCAATTGTAAACCTCTCCCAGGATGTGAACTCCTTCCAGTGACATCAGCAACCTTGTCTAGGACAAGTAAATTTTCAAGGAGGTACAATTGGAAACCAACATATTAACCTCCTGACAGAATCACAAAGCACTGAACATACCCTCGAATCATATTGAGAAATACAGTTCCTTCTAAAGAGTATCTTGAGACTTTCTGATTGAGGAAATTAATGGGTGGCAGATGACAGGGGGAGGAGGAAGAGTAAAAGCCAGTGAAGCTAACTTTGTATCATTTCTACCCAGCTCCTACTAAGAGGCAGCTTTTGTAATAAATAACACACCAGAGAGTCAATGAAACAAATCATTGTACATGTCTAATAACACTTTGCCAAATCTTCAACTAATGAATTTCTAGATGGAGAAAAAAGTGTTGCTGAAAGTAGAATATGTTCTAATTTATGGAGAAAGCTGTTTGAGTCCAGTGCCAGGTTGTCATAATTATTACCTCTCTCGGAAAGTCAATGATGCTCTCAGCTATAGTTTTCCTTTCTGTCAAAGGAAGATAACCGGAGGATAAAGTACTTTAATGAAGGTGGATGAGCATATATTTGAAAAGAATTTGAAGCTGAGGTTATGACAGAAGATGTGACTAGATGACTGAAAGGTAAAGAAAAGGAAAACTTGCTGTCTTAAATCTCTACGAGCTGACAAGTGGCAGAGATTTGCAGTCTTAGACAGGGCAATGAAAGCCCAGAATCCAATGGTTTCATCAAAGACTTTCAAAGTGGAGTTATTTAAAATGCTTCACATGTGCCAAAGCCAGACAAGGTAAAGATAGTTCAGTAATTCAATTCCACTCCACTCATTATACACATGAACACACATACACAGACATAGACATGCACATTTATACATACACATACAGAATGTGTGTGCATATGTACAGGTATCCAAAATACACACCTACAAACATACACGCATACACATATATATACAAATATCTAAATATACATATATATAAATATCTAAATATACATATATATCTATATAGATATTTATATACGTATAAATATCTAAATATACATATATATATATATATATACACACAAACAGAATCGCATGTTGGCAAATGCCCACACTCAAGGCACATCAATATAGTTCACCAAACTATGATACTATCTGGAGATTTCCTTTAGAAACTAGAGAACGAAATTCAAAAGATAATGTTTTACGTGGAATAGAAAAGTGGTATCTCTAGCATGCTTTGGTTTATGCTGTGTATGGGAATGATTCCCAGTAAGTACCAAAGAGATAAAGAAAAATTCTTAATCATTTGGTCATTATATAACTTACATTTTTTTCCCAAATCTTTTGCATAGAAGAAGGAACTGAGAGACTTGGTGAAGACTCTATTTTGAAAAAAAAAAAAACACCAAATTCCTAATCATTTGTAGTCTTTAAATATGACAGTAGTATATCAGAAAAACTGATGCCAACACTGATTGGGGAAATACCAGCTGGACAAATTGCATTTGGCCCCTTTAAATTCCTTCTATCATGTCAAAGGCCATTGTAATACAATATATGCTATTGTTTTTCTGCCCTAAATTGTCACATCCTGTTGCTGTGCATGGATCAGTATGTGCCAAACTCCACCCTAAAAAGGGATGTTTTCCAATGGTGGGTCTGTGGCAGAGTACTTAGTTAGGATTTGTGGCAAATAAAATGCTAAAACCTGGAAACAGATTTCTAGAACTAGCAAAACACCAAATAACAGAACACACTAAATTATGGGTTAAAAGAAGAATGAAAAGAGAGGGAAAATAGAAGAGGTGGACTTCCAAAGACTACAATTTCTGGCACTTCAGTGAGGAAATATTTCTACTCTATTGTTAAAGATCTTTCACTGGAAAGAAACCATCTACTGTCTTATGCAGAAGTTAAAACTTCAGTGTAAAAGAAAAAGGTATCAAGATGTTCCTAAGAGAGAATTTCTGTCTCTATTTGCACCCTCAACAAGAAGTAGAAGGAAAAGAATGGAATCAATTTCCCATCTGGAAAAAGATTTCTTGGATGTTCTATAATCTAATATTAAAAAGACCCAAGTTAAATCACGTTAGTTTAGAGGACCACAGACCTTTAAAACAAATATTATGCTGGCAGGGAGGTGGGGAAAACATGAGATGCTTCCAAGAACTGAGAAGTAAATATTAATTTTAGCCTAAGTTATCTAAAGGTGCAGCTAGATAGCACAGTAGATAAAGAGCCAGGACTAGACTCGGGAAGATCTGAGATCAAATCTGGCCTCAGATACCTACCAGCCATGTGACTCTATGCAAGCCACTTAACTCTTTGCCTCGGTTTCCTTATCTGTAAAATGAAACAGAGAAGGAAATGGGAACCCACTTTAGTATATTAGCCAAGAAAATCCCAAATCAAATGACAAAGGGTTAGATATGACTGAAACAACTGAAAAACAAAATTATCTCAATTTCTCTGTTCCATAACCATAAGAGGATGTAAACTTAAGAAAAATCATATGATTGAGATACTTCAAAAATCTTCCTCCAAAAGCTATTCTATGTTCTTATCACCTTAAAAATAAAAATATTTGTCTCATGTAAAATTTTTAAATATCCCCCGTTTTAATTTAGGCATCCAGGATATTTTGTTGGGTTTTCAATAGAACCTAACTGGTCAGCAGCCTTCCCATTAAAGTTGTTAGAGTATTTGAAAAGAGATATCTAATGAATTGAGAAAACTCCAATCCTTTAATCTTTCTTTAGAAGACCAATTTTTTTATCATCATTTGTTTTCATGAGATCTTCTGTTACTACATGTATATGTGTATGTGTGTGTATATATATATATATATATATATATATATATATATATATATATATATCAAGTTTCAATGGCTAAAATTACAATATTTGATTAAGGTTCTGTTAAAAACAGAGAATATCTTTTTAGCCTTTGCAAATGATTAACCCCTTACTTCATCTCCAGAGCATGCTAAGTAGATATGTGACCTAAAACCTAAGGTAAAATCATCACGACTCTAGCTAAGTAGTAATACCAAATATTGAGAGATTTGCTTGATGACTAGTATGGAGACAGTAAATCTTTGCCACATATTCATATATAAAGGTCTAAAATAACCACCTATGGTTGAATAGGCTAAAGAAAAAGTCAGTATTAAAATTTCAATAGATTCCCAAGTTTTGAGAAAATGTTTCCTTTACTCTGACAGATATGCTCAATAACTCATTGCTATTCCCTGGAAGCTCATCTTCACCTTTACTTCATAAGCTATGATCATGTTTTCAGTGCATACAAATGAACTTATTGTCTTCTTGTCATGGAACATTCTTTCTTCCTGATCCATTTTTAACACCTCTAGGAGGGAAAAGTTTACTTTCATGGTACATCTAGAAAACCCCCCCAAAAAAAAATCACTTTAACAGAGAACTAAGAAACCAGTAAGAACTAAAATAGATGGGAAACATTGTAAGACTAGTAATCATTACAAATTATTCAGATTATTATTATTATTAAGTTAATGATTTAGACAGATAAAATTGAATAAAAAGGAATGCAGATCCTGCTACTCATATACAGTATATGTCAAATATTTATTAAAAACCTATTACATGCATAGCATCATGCACAGTATGAAGAAAATTAACACTATTTTGTTTCAAAGACTTTATAACCTGTTTGGAAAGATATGAGATACACAAATGAAGAATTAATGATTATTCAATACTATTTTTGGATCTTAAAGTTGCTGCTCTTTTGATACAGATCAAAACTTGTCCATTTTTTCTTAGAATGTGAAATTGATTCTTGTCTCTGACTTTCCATAAGTTTTCCTTGTTTACTCAAAGAATTAAAGAAAAATCTTCTTTGACTTTCAGACTTTCATGAATACTCTTACAACATTTAGGTTGCCCATCCATTTTCTCTCACTCTCACTTCATTACCAGCCTCCCTTTTCTTTAATGCATAGCTTCAGTGAAATCTTAATAAGACTCTTCATATGTGAATGCTATTTTTAGTAATATACTGCAGACTATTTAGACCTACCATAGGTTTTCCAATTGCTTCTATGGTCATCTATAGTTCTACTTCTTCTAAAATTATGGCATTCCATAAAGTAAAGTCCTATAACATCATTAAGATAATGTTGATATTAAAATATAAATCGCTTTAGCAGCAGAGAAAATGTTGATATCATCAAAAACATGACATACTTTTCCATAAGTGTTCCTGCCCATTCTCTTCTGAATCAATTAGAAAGCCATCTCCTTGTCCATCTATATTGCCTTTCCAAGGTATGTGTACTTAATAGTTTTCTCATCTATTTCTTAATGACACAATAATCTGGGCAATATGTATTCTTCATCTATTCTTCCTCTGTATGTTAGGTTGTGGTAATCTCCTTTTATTGCATATAGACATCCTTGATTTATGTGACTTTACATTCCAAAGAAGTATTCCAGAACTCAATGAAATGAGCATATTATTCACCAAAAAGGGGAATTTGAAAGACTTTACCACTTTGAGTCTGAATAATACATTGTCCTTTATATTGATGAAGAGTGCTGATAGCCATATTATCTCATTGTTCCATGGCTCACTTGATATTTGGAGGCCTATTCATCTCAGTGGTTGCATACATCAAGAAATCTTGTGTGATCTTAAAAATATGCTTGGGAAACACTTTGCTGAAGAAGAGGCTTGAAGACTGTATTCTTCTGTCCAATATAACTTAGTAATGGCATGTTCTCCATCTTTGAATTTTCCTTTCTTTATATATCTTTTCTTTCAATTCTTGCACTTTATCCAAATTCCTAAATGATTCCAACACACTCTCTTGTATGGCTGTCCTTTCCTAGTCACTTGGAATATAACTTTATATTTTTTTACCTGAAAGCTCTGGATATTTTCAATCAAAATTTTTCAGTGTGTCCTATCTTGTTTCTCATTAGTTTATCCTATTAAGCTGTACTTTGCCTTCTAGTTCCTTTGCTTTAGTAAAATTTTATTTTATGAGTTTTTTAAACACAGTATTCAGGAAGGTATTTTTATTCATTTGTTTTAGGTTGGGTTTTTTTTCAAGAGCCCAATGATTCTTAGATTACTTCTGTGTTCTGCTATTTCAGTTCAGTTCTTTCTCTGTAACAATAAAGTTAATTGATATCTCACATGTTCTTCCAATTTCCTGGGGTTTTCCTTTTTTCTTTTATATTCTTTGTTGTATCACTTTTTTAAAATTTTCTCATTCTTTTTGTCATAAAGTATAATGTTCTAGTTTTATCTAATTTCTGCTCTAGGTTATCTATTATTCCTTATCTTTTTATTTAGTTCTTTTATTAAGCTTTAACAATGTTCAGTGTCCCTGTCTTCTATCCTTAAACATTCTTTTCTAGGGTTCTTTCAAAATTATACTTTTCTGAAATTTTACTTTGGGATTCTCTTAAAGAGTATTTATTCTCCAAAGAGATAATGGACAAAAAGACTTGTACAAAAATATTCATAGCTGCGCTCTTTGTGGTGGCCAAAAATTGGAAAATGAGGGGATGCCCCTCAATTGGGGAATGGCTGAACAAATTGTGGTATATGTTGGTGATGGAATACTATTGTGCTAAAAGGAATAATAAAGTGGAGAAGTTCCATGGAGACTGGAACAACCTCCAGGAAGTAATGCAGAGCGAGAGGAGCAGAACCAGGAAAACATTGTACACAGAGACTGATACATTGTGGTACAATCGAAGGTGATGGACTTCTCCATTAGTATCAATGCAATCCCTGAACAATCTGCAGGGATCTAAAAAAAGAATACTACCCACAAGCAGAGGATAAACTGTGGGAGTAAAAACACCGCTGAAAAGCAACTGCTTGACTACAGGGTTGGAGGAGATAAGACTGAGGAGAGACTCTAAATGAACACTATAATGCAAACTCCAACAACAGGGAAATGGGTTCGAGTCAAGAACACATGTGATAACCAGTGGAATCATGCGTCGGCTATGGGAGAGGGAAAGGCGGGGGGGGGGGGGGGGGAGGAAAAGAAAACGATCTTTGTTTCCAGTGAATAATGTATGAAAACGACCAAATAAAATAATATTAAAATTTTAAAAAAAAGAGTATTTATTAATTTAATCATTACTGCTTAATAATTTCTTCATTCAATCCCCATAAGAGCTTTGCTCCTGAATTTCTTCCTGTTGGGGTAGAGAATTATTACTAAATTACTAAGAGAAAATTCTTAAAGTAGTTCCCTTGTTTTTTTCAAAGCTATCACACATAGAATATCAATAGTTAAACTTAATATTTAGATACAGTATAAAAACTATGTAGTTTTTATTAGATGCTTCCATATCTTCTGACCATCTACCACCATTTTTTTCAGAAGCAGAAGGGTACCACAAAAAAAACTAAGGAGCATGTTGTGTTTCTATCTGTTTCAAATAAAAGTCAGAAAAGAATCATAGATGGAGGTCTTAGAATAAGAAAAACCTGGGTTCAAACCTACCTAACACACATACTAGAGATATGATCCTGGACAAGCAAGTTAACTCTTAATATCTTAGTCATGTCTCTAAGAATGAAAATTGGAGAAAAGTTGTCAATGTGCATTGGAAGAGGGGGTTTCCTAACCAGGAGTTCTTTTCAATGATTGAATCAAAGGTAATACGTACTTGTTGTTTCATAAATTTCCATGGTCAAAGAATTTATCACTTGCTAGTAGTATAAATCTCTCTGTAATGAGAAAGACTAATCCTCAGATACTAGTCACAGTCTGTTACAAGACCCTTACTCAAGTCTTTCCATCTTAGTGAAACCTTCCAGAATAGTCATGGAAGGTTACTCAAAACTCTAGTTACAGCCTTCAAGAACCCCAGATCACTAAGATGTCAAAATGAGTATTAGAAGTTGACTAGCACTTAGATATAAAAGAAAATCAACTGCCCAGATGTGTAGGAAGACATGGCTAGAAATCAGTTGAGCAAAAGACCAAGGGATTTTAATGAACAAGTACAAAATGCATTAGCATTGTAATCATGGATTTAGAGCTTGAGGGGTCCTCATCTGTCATCTAGTCTTGCCTCCTCATTTTATGGAGGAGGAAACTGAAATCTATAGAGACCAGGGTTACACAGGCAAAATGGGATTCAAAGTCAGGTATTGTCACTACAAATTCATGGGTTCTGCCATTGTTCCTTCTCAAGTAGAAGTTAAAAATGCTAGCAGAATGTTATACTACATTAATAAAATTGCAGGATCCAGAATGAATAGTCTTAGCATTCATTGCCCTTAAAAGAATATATCTAGAGTATTGGACTAAGTTCCAAGAGTAGCCACTTAGTCCAAAAGGGACTTATATCCAAAAAAAAAAAACGTCACCAGGAAGGTGAGACAACTTGAAGCTATAAATATTAATTGATGTATCTAGAAATGTTTCAAGTGGAGGTGAGAAGACTTGGGAAGCCATATTTTAGCAGCCTTAAATTACTTGAAGTTTTCTCATGTGGAAAAGAGTTTAGACTTCTTTGCCTGGGGTGGGGAGGGGAGGATAATTAAGAGCTGGTAGCTAGAAAACAACATTTTGCCTCTAGGTCTTGAAGACTTTCCAGTTTGTTAGAACCTGCCAGAACTTGAATTCCTTTAGCCTTCAGAAGCCCAGAGTCAATTCCATGTCATAATGAGATATCAGAGTAGGACTTTTGTGGAGAATCATACAGACTTAACTATACTATATTATGATACAATGTGAAAATAACAGTAAATTGATAATTCACTAGAAAGTTTAAAAATGCATCATTCGTGATGTCTGAGGGCAGATATCATCAGACTGGAGAATCAGGTCTTATTGTCATAGTGACAGTTAAACATTTCAAAACTTTGTATTTCTTTAACAAAAACTTACATGGAAAATGAGGCTATTAGAGATTAAATTGCTTTTCTCAAACTTTTTGGGAGCTTGATCATAGAATCAGCAGAGTAGAATGCTCCTGAAAAGCTATCTAATTCAGCTTCTGCCTTTAGGCTAATGGATCTCTTCTAAACCATTTAAGACAAATCATTGTCCATTTTCTTTCTGAAAATCTCTAGAGATCAAACCTCAACTATCATTCCCTTCCAATATGTTACCACCTGGATAGCCACACACTGCCTCAAGGGCAATTGAATTATCTCATGCTTTGATACATATTTATAGGAGACTAGAATTCAGAATCCCTGAATTTTCATTGTTGTTTAACCAAATAAGACATCTCTCAACTTTTCTACATATAATATTGATGGTGGAAAGTACAGGCTAGCATATAGTTTAATTGCCCCTGGAAAATTGTATAAATATGTTATTCCTTAACATATAATAGTCCCCAATTTGGGAATAAGTTGTATTGCAAAAGTTTACTTTGTAAATAGATTAGAATGCATCCCACTTTCCCACTAGCACACAAAAAAAAATGTAACTGACTTATAAGGAAAAAATATTTTTAGCTTGAATTTTCATTGCTAAGAGTTGGAACCATGTATGACAGAATGGAGGAATAGGAGACAATGGTTCTTTCCTTTTACTAGATGTATAGTTACCCCTAAGTCGAATTTTGAAATAAGTAAGCTCTATTAAGCATCTTCTCAACTCCTCTTTTGGAACCATGTTCTAATCTCAAAGTGCCCTCTTCCCAAGCACCTGCTAACTTCACTTCGGCTTTTATTTTCCCATCTTTCAACCATCATTCAATTGGGACTTCTTTTCCCTACAAAATGATTGTTCTAAAACCATTTACTTCTGCCATCATGAACACACATATAAAATGACTAAATAACTGGAGTAATAAACAAACGTTTTATTTAAATACATTATTTTCTTTTAAATTTACATAGTGATAGCAAATTTAATGTTATATTTATGTTGCAAAGCAGTACAAGAAGATCCATGATTCATGTTAGAGGATAATTTAGTTGATACTGCATTTTAAATTAAATATAATTTGGTGATCTTTTGGAATACAAATTATTCATAAATTGGGGACTATTATATGTTATCTTGGTAAGCAGAAAATTATCTCAGTTTAGCCCCTTGAAAAAATCAGCTGTTTATTGACCATAAATTTTTGTTGCATATATAATTCCAATTATAAATTTGCTAAAATTTCAACCCAAGAAACTCCACAATCCTCATAACTTTCAGAGCCTGGAGGGCAGAACTCCTGGCACAATGACAAGAGTGATTGAAGTAGGAGGCAAAGGACTTGAGTTGGAATCCCAATAATGGCTCTCACAACCTGGGTGGCAAGTCATTTAACATTACTGGGCCTGAATTTCCTCATCTATGAAATTAATAAATTTGAATGACCTCTAAAATCTCTTTCATCTTTAGATCTATAATCTAAAACTGCTTCCCAAAATGAAATTAAGGAAAATGTGAAAGAAAAGCCATAGCAATTATTATAAGTTCCTTGAGGACAGGACCACATCTTATTTTTATATAATAGATTCCTCCTCACCTAAGACAGTGTTTCATATCTTCTTTTGATGCCTGATAAATGTTGAATGGATGAGTAAATACATTTGAAGTCTAGATTGGTTATTTTTGTCTAATATGGATAATCTAATACATAAGTAGAAAATTGAGATATGCTTGAAATTCACTTCTTCAAGGTCTTCAGAGTTATTCATCACTACATATGAGCCATATCATTGGGACACTTTTTATTAAGTTACTTGTCATGTGCCAACACTTTGCACAAATAGCCACTAAATGGAATTCTTGAGACCTTCTTAACATTAACTAGCAACAGCAACTTACTTCTATTCTAATAAGTGGGTTTTCAACTCAGAAACTTAAGCCAACTTCTTAAAGCATATTAAACTTTACAGAAGCTTTCTTTTTTTTAAAACAAACTACAAATCAGAAGAAGCATCTTCCAATGGAGAAACTTCCTCGACCTCTCCCCATAAGCAACTCTCTCGTTAACTTGCATTCTTCCTTGCATGGGGGTGACAAAATATAACTTTGAATTGACATGGCCAGTGCTTAATAGATGCTAGAAGCAGAAATATCACTCAGATTAATTTTCTTTAAATAAATGTAAAAGACTTCTCAGAACCAAAGTAATTAGCTAACATTCTGTGCAAATACATTCTCTTGTTTCTCCTATATTATTTCTACTGATCAGGAACCTTTTTTTCAGCCCTTGTATTTGCCCCTGATCTTAGCTGAACTATGCAGTATCACAGTCTGCCTTGAAGGATCACATTCTGCCTTCAATTATCTTACTAGGCATTCAGGTTAACACAATTAATTATTCACACATTTTATATATTGACGAATTAGAATTTTACTCTACCTTTGTTCCCTATGATTTTCCATCTGAAACAAAAACATTTTATTCTGGCTTTAAGTTTGCAGATTGTCCTCCCTATTTTCTCAAAACAAACAAACAAACTGTCCCTTGAAATGAACTTGAATAGCTATAAGATTATGGATTAGCTCTTATGGACTATATCTTTTATTTTGCTCCCTACAATCTCCTAACACAAAACTGAATTGTTACTTAAGGAGGGTTTCTTGTTTTTTTTTTGTTTTTGTTTTTTAAATAAGGGAGGTTAACCACTAACTTTAGTTTCAATTTGAGAATAGTAAGTAGTGAGAAAGTGGTGCTGTGGCATAAGGAAGACAAAGAGGGCACAGGTTGCACTTTGTACAGTATCCTAATAATCCAAATAGAGGCTGGTTATATTGAAGCTTTTACTACAACATATCATGGATCTAAGAAAAGGGAAGAGGACCAGAGTAAATTGGATCAAACCTGCCTAGATACCGTGGTGAGCGGAAATTATTCTACGACTTAAAAGATTAGATGTAGGTGAAAATGGCAGTTGCACCTGAAAGTGTCTGGAGCAGAAAAACCGAAAGCACTGAAACCTCAGTCTCTCTCCAGTTGCAAAGCAATATTGGATCTGGGACAATTCTGAAGGATTTATGACAAGGAATGCTACCCACCTCCAGAGAAAGAACAGTTGGAGTCAGAAAGATGCGGATCAGAACATACTACCTTTCACACCAGTGTCTTTATGATTTTAATTGGGAAATTTTGGTTTTGTGTCAATGTGCTCTTACAACAATGACCAACATGGAAGTGTCCTTTGCATGATAATATAAGTATAACCCAGCTCAAATTGCTTAATATCTCTGAGTGGAGAAAGGGAGGGAGACGATTTGGATCTTATAATCTTGGAAGGCATATGTTGAAAATTATTATTATGTGTAATTGGGAAAAATAATTTTTGGGAATTGGGAAATTGGAAAAAAAATCTTTGAATTTAAAAAAAGAATCTTGCCACTCCAGAGCCCACACTCAGTGCACAGTTACTCCTTTGGAGTTTACTTTCAGGATGTAAATATTTCAAAGATAGGTTGCTCATTATTCTTAACAACTTAGTGTGAAATATTGTATGAAATGAGTCAATAGCTTGACAGAATAAGATATATGATATAATCTTTTATAGGGGAAAAGAAAAGGATAATAAATCTGGTGAATGAAGTGCTTCCAAAGGAGTGCAGACCTCAAACTGACACCATGGTAGAGTGTGCTGGGCAACCAGAGAGGGCACACAGTCACCAAAAGGGATAGGAGAATAATGGACACATAGATTTTAATTTGGAAAGCTCTTAAAACCTATCTAGTCCAAATCCTTGATTTTTTCAGCTAAGGAAACTAAGGCCTGAAGAGATTAAACTCCCTCCCCAAAATGACACAGGTACATGTGGCAAAACTGGAATTTGAACTTCAAATCTCTGACTCCCAGTCTAGAAGAAAAGAGGGTCTCAGATAAGGGAAGTGAAGAGATCCAAAAGCGAACGGTCCAGGGCTATAATTGCTTTTAGTCAAATTCTAAGTTATAGGCAAATTTTGAACCTTGTGGTTAAAATGATATTTTCCTGAAATGATGCTATCTGTAATATGTAAAAAGAGATAAATAACCCTTTAAATCAGAAGTTCTTAAGCAGGAGTACAGGGATAGCTTTCAGGCAGTCCATAAACTTGGTTGGGGGGTGGAATTACATCTTTACTTTCACAGCTACCTGAAATTTTGCATTTCTTTTAGTCCTTTTATTTCAAAGGATTATTCTGAGAAGAGGTCTACCGGCTTCACTAGACTAACACATAAGACTCACAAAAAAAGGTTAAGAATCCCAGCTTTAAGCATCATCGCTCCTGTGTTTTGTGCATCAGGGTAGAGTGGAACCAAGGTTCTGAGAGAAAGATTGGTCTCTGTTGGAGATGCAGACTTTCTGACCCATCATGGGAGAGAATCTTGCTAGTACAGAAAGCAAAGGCAAGCCTATGGTAGGCACATAAATTTGGCAGTCTCCTAGGGAAGATCACCACCATTAGGGGAAAGGGAGGCTAGAGGGAAGGACACAAGAAGGAAGGATTTTTTTTAACCCTTACCTTCCATCTTAGAATCAATACTAAGCTGTGTGACCCTGGGAAAGTCACTTCATCCCCATTGCCTTGCCCTTACCACTCTTCTGCCTTAGAACCAATTGGTTCTAAAACTGAAGGTAAGGGTAATTTAAGAAAAAAAAGAAGAATCAATACTGTGTATTGGTTCCTGGGCAGAAGAGTAGTCAGGGATAAGCAATGGGAGTTGAGTGACTTGCCTAGGATCATGCAGTTAGGAATTGGCTGAGGTCACATTCAAACCCAGATCCTCCCATCTCTAGGTCAGGTTCTCAGTCCATTGAGTCATCTAACTACCTCAAGGAAGGATTTTAAATATTGCTATTTTATAAAGGTATGTCATTTTAGTGACATAGACTGAGGCTTTCCAAGACCCATAAGAGCTTCTTTTGTGATAGGTCAAGTTTCATGTCCTACAGTAAAGGCTCAAACTCTTCAACAGACAATAATATACACTGGGGGGGGGGGGGGTGTTGGTTTTCAAATGTGAAGTTCAGAATGCAACTTTTAAGCTTTGTCTACCATACACAAAAAGACCTGAAACCAATCTAAATCTAAACAATGCCCATTTTTGTTTAGGAAAAATTTAGTTTAGGGGAAATAATTTAGGGGAAAAAATTCAGTTAATAGTTTTTTTTTAACCAAGGTAATCATTTTAATTTTATTCAGTATTGCTAATATTGTCTCTAAAGGAGGCATTAACATAGGGAGAGGACAAGTTGACAAGAGCCTTGGAGGAAAATCCAGAAATTCCCAGCAAAGTGAGGACAGCTCTGTATATCAAGACAAACTTGGCAAGCAATGCCATATATATATATATATATATATACATATATATGTATATATATGTATATATATATATATATCAAGCCTATTTAAGCTAAGGAAATCTTAACTAGGTTAAATAGCAATCACACTGAGTGTATACATTCTGAGTGAGGATGCTAAAGGAGATGACAGTTTGAAAGTGGTCAGAATGGGATACTCCAGGCTAGAGCCTAATTGCAACTGAAAGAAATATCTTCAACGCTGCTAAGTTAATAAATACTTAACTAGGTTGAAAGGAAAACAGAATGGCAGTGAGCATAACTGACCCTCTGGATCTTGTCAGAAGCCTGTCAAATAGGTGACAGTCAGTGACTGAATGACACTGGCTGACAGGACTATCTATACCTTAAATAAAAGCAGTTTTAAGGGAATGATCTAATATAGATGTGAGTCTAGTTATTCAGTCATTAGTTTTGTTCTTCATTTTGGAATTTACTTATTTTAAATCTCATATTCATTGTGCTTACTAATGAATGTTATTGGCTTATGATGTTTTTATATTATCTACTCTTTTGTAGTAAATATTCTGCTTATTTGCTTCACACAAACCCTGGAGGAGTCAGGATGCTCAGTGTCATTTACCAAACTGGCAAATCCTAGCATCTGTGGTTGAGATCATAGTTAAGAATTAACAAAAGATTCCCCCAGATGGCAAATAATACCATTCATGGAAGCCATGATGTAGATGGAAGTTAGGGACTGGATCTGAAATTTCTTTGATATTGGGAACTACTGGATGAGAAAAGTCCCTCTAACAAGCGCCAGTCTGAGTCACCTCTACACCTTAGCATCAGAGAGAATTGTCCAGAGCACCAAAAAGGGAAGTGATTTATCAAGAGCCACACAGCAAGTAGGTGTCAGATTCAGCACTGGAACCTAGGTTTTCCTAGTTCCAAGGCTGCCTCTCTACTCATTATGAAACACTGCACTCACTCTCAGATAAATAAATGACCAATGAATTCATATGGAATGAGAAAAAAATGAAGGGGACAGCTAATGAAAATTCAGTCAGGAGATAAAGAGGAAAAGCAAGCAGATCAGGGCAATGGATGGTAGAGATGAGAAGATGAGGTGTAAGAGGAGTAAGAAGCCTAAAAATGCAGGAAAAAATGCAGGGGAAGACAGATAATCACTCTAAAGAGACCTATATAATAAATTCCTCGAGGCCAAGGTCTATTCCTAAATGTAAAAATCATCACCTCCTTTAAAATTAGGAGACAAAAAAAAAGAATGTAGGGTCATCAGCTGTTCCCTTAATATCACTAAAGTCAGTTCACCATCACCTGTGGGAAGAACAGAAAAATAATGCATGTAGCAAGATGATTTCAGGAGATCTTGTGGGCTTGCAATTAAGTGGCACACCTATTACAGATGATTGATGGCAGGCACAGTGTGCAGCTAACCATAAGAAAAAACAAACACCCAGACCAGAACTATGCACACAATAGACAGTGAATGGGATAGTGTATTTAGATGATGATGTCCTGGAGGACAATGCACCCATGAGAGTCTTTTCCTGAGCAAGATACACTATTGACTTGTCTTCAATTCAGTAATGAGTCAGAAGCAGCTTCACTAATGTTCCTAACCCTACTTTCCTTTTCCTAGTATTTTTGTCCTTTCACTGATTACTTTTTACAAAATACAAACTTCAAAGACACAGAAATGATCCCAGGTATGGAAAGAAGGCTGAAGGATGTTCAAGTAACCCTCTATGGTCCTTGATTAGAATAAGATCATAGATCTGGGGCTAGAAAGGGCATTACAGGGCATCTGATTTGACCCTCTAATTTTGTAGTGAAAGAATCTGAAACCTGAAAAGGTCAAATGATTTGCCCGTTAGAGTTAGTAAGCAACAGCACCAAGATGTGAATTCTGGTCAATTGACTACAAATCCAATGCTCTTAGTTCTAACAAGATAGAGACTGTATTGATTCACTGACATCCAAGGCTCTCCAAAGTGTGGAACCTATGTACCTTCCAGGCTTGTTTCCAATCACTTAACTTTTCTAAACCCTTTGCCTTGCCCAAACTGATGCATTGCCCTCAATACACCTAGATTTCTCACCTCTGTGATAGCATTCATATTGTTCTAGTCACTCAAAACTGTTCACCTTCTCACGATCTCATAACCACTAGCTTCAAGTGTTCTGTTCTCTCTGCTATTGGCACACCCCCATATAGGAAGGATTCAACAAGATATTATCAAGCATATCCATGTATCTGACCTAATGATGCAGAAATCCCTGCCTAGGAATTTGGTATATTCTATACTTAAGAACTCTAAAAGATCGCAATACAATCCACTGTACAAGATTTTCCCAGGGACAATGTGACACAGAAGAAAACACATGACAACCAAAGGAGAATTACCCACCTAATCAGAGTTACCTAAGTAACCTTTAGAACCACTGATAAAAGAGGTTTCACCTCATTTTCTTAATCTCTTTGCTTCTAAAAATCACAACTTGACCATCACAATATAATAATCAACTAAAACAAACCCAGAAGCCCAGGCTCATCCTCCTTTTAATTGCTGCACACAGGGAGATTATAGAGAAGCCAGGGTGTTCCTTTGGGCTCCTGACAGTAGCTGCTACCATCTTGCCATGTATATCAACTGTTCTGATGGTGTTCATACCCCCAACTTCTTCCTATTCAAATCCCATGCGTCACTCACAATCCAGTTTATATATCTCCTCTTCTGTAAAACCTCTCCTATCTACTCCAGGCCAACATACTCCTCTCTACCTCACCTATACCTCTAGGTTTCCCTAGTTTTCTCCAAAACAGATCAAATTCCACCTTTTGCAAAATGTCTTTTCTCAGTTCCCCCACTCCACCTCTAACTTCCTTCTGCCAGTACCTTCCCTATGAGATTATTTCACATTTACATTGTATACATCTTGTATGGATACTGTTGTTTGTACTTTTACTACTCCATCAGAATGTAGGCTCCTTGAGGGTTGGGACCATGGTTTTTACCTTTCTTTCCAACCCTGAAATATAGCACAGAACCTGGTACATAGTAATCACTTCAGTGTTAACTAATATCTCTCTCTCTCTCTCTCTCTCTCTCTCTCTCTCTCTCTCTCTCTCTCTCTCTCTCTCTCTCTCTTTCTCTCTCTCTCTCTCTCTTTCTCTCTCTCTCTCTCTCTTTCTCTTTCTCTCTCTCTCTATGTATATGTATGCATATATATGTCTTTCTCTCTCTTTTTCTGTCTCTCTCCATCTCTCTCCTCTCCCTTCTTTCCTCTCTTGTTTCCCCTCTTTCTTCTCTCTCTAGAACTTATCCAGTTACCAGACATTTGGCAAGTGATAGCTATAATAATCATAAGCAAAAATTGCAGAGCCCTTTAAAGTTTACCAAAAAGTCTACATATATTATCTCATTTGAACCTCACAACAATCTTCCAGGTAGATACTGAATATATTAATATCCTTATTTTATAGATAAGTCTATTGAGGTCCAAAGAAGTTAAATGACTTGTCTAAAGTCATGCTGCAATTAGGAATCAGTGGCTCTATCCACTATAGTCATGCCATGACATCTTATCTTATGGAATACATTATATCCTTAGACTGTTCCATAAATCCCATTTTTAAAAATTTCTTTTCTTATATTTGTAGGCAGTATACATATCAATACTATAAGTTTCCTTGAGGGCAAGAACCATGAATTATAGTTCTTTGTATTCCTGAATAGTTAGTGTATAATTTATGCTCAATTAATACTTTTGATTTGCATTGTATAGAAGCCATGAGTAGCAGAGTATTTTCACAAATATTTTCCTGTGAATTTCATTGATACAGATCATAGATACATATACATATGTGAATAGATACACACACACACAAGAGAGAATGTCTTTGTGAGGCAAAGGTAGGTAGCTCAGTAGATAGATTCAGGCCAAGAAACAGGAGGTCCTGGGTTTAAATCTTAGCTGTGTGACCCTGGGCAAGTCACTTAACCCCCATTGCCCAGCCCTTACCACTCTTTTGCCTTGGAACCAATGCTTAATATAAATTCTAAGACAGAAGGTAAGTGTTTTAAAAATTATGTAAAAATAAAAAGGAAAAGGAAATAAAAAAGAAGAAAAAGGTCTTCATGAGTTATTGGAGTCAAAAAAAAAAAAAACAAACTAAAACAAACTTCATGACCTAGTGATAAACCTCTCCAAATTAAACTAAATTCATCTTTGGAAGACAACAGCACCAGACTCCGACACTAAGCCTGAACTTATATCCTTCAGAAATAATGGTCTTTAAGAATTAACTTTTACTTCCACTCTATCTGGGTCATCAGATGACACTAATGGTATAAATTGGAAATAATACTATTTGAAAAATATCTCTACTCATACCAGTTGTCCCCCAATGAGAAGCTGTAGCTATTACTAGAAACCTAATGCACCAGTGGGTCTCTAACGTGACAATGGTATTATTGTCATGGAGAATACAGTAAAAGTGCAAGCTCTGACCACAGGTAGACAACTTCATAGAGCTCTTTTGTGTTTGTTTAATCAACTTTATAATGATGCCCAGTAAAACATCATGTTTATGGAAAGGCTTAACACTCTGCCTTTTTTTTCAATGAGTTAATCTTTGTTCCCAAGTGTTGACACATCTACCAAGGTTGAGTGGAACACACAAGAGCACCATTACTCCCACAACTTTTTAGCTAGCAAAACTAACTCACCATTCAATAGCAGCCACTATAATTATGTTTTTTCATTTTCATAAAACTAAAAAAATTTCTGCACTTCTGTCAATTCGAAAGCAAAATATAAATATTTTTCAGAAATAAATTTTATTGAAGGAGATATAAACCAGAAAAAAAGGAAAGCATTCATTTTAGCCAAACTTTTTCCTAGTAGAGGGGTCATTAAGAGAGTAATCTTTAGCCTCTGCTTAGGCCCCTGCATAACCTGGTTATTGATTTCTCCGTAATCTTCAAATTGCTGTTCTTAGAGTTACGTTGCTTCTGAGTTATGCATTCAGGAAAATATAATAGTGGATTAATGTCATAATTTTTGTGATTTTAATCAAATATGAAAAGTATTTCTGATAATACTTCCCTTAGCACCAGAAAATCATTTGAAAAGAAAATTTCCCTGTTCACAGGCCTTAAAAAGTAATTACTACATTTAAGGCATATTTTCTAATAAATATTTTTTTCAAAAAATTTTATTTATTGCTCATCCATAGTCAATTTATTCTCAAGTGGAATTTGCCAACTTTTCGGTCATACTATTGTGTATTCCATCTAATTAAGAGCCTAAATTCACTTTCTAAATTGTGATTGTGCTTATTTAATTTATCAAATTCTCAGATTTATAACAAAGAAACATTCAGCATATGAAACTAATTTATTAACAATATAACATGGCACTTCCTCCTGTGCCCATCCCACCATCAAAAATACTGGGAAAATCCCCTTTTACAAATGTGCAAGCGTAGAGGAACCTGCACATCTGGCGACCTCAGAGAAGATAAAGGGAAACTGGATTGGGGCGTCATGTTATCAGGCAAGGATATATGGCACAAAGCAAATACATATACTATCCAAGCAAACTAGAATGGCTGCCCTCTCTCATCCCCTATTCTGGATACCACCTGATGATGTGACAAAGCTGGAGCTGCATCCTGCCAGATGGCAGCCTGTAGGAGACAAATGTTAACCCATTAAGGACAGTATAAATTAGCCCAAGTGCCATTTGCTTCTGCTGCATATAATGTAGGCCAGTTGAACATTCCCTAGTGAGGGTGATTAGCTGCATGGGCCTGGATTTTTGACACAAAATTTCTTTATTTCTTAAAATGAAAATTAAATTCTTCCCTAAGAAACTAACATCTTCACTTGCATGGGGATGGTGATAACACTTTCAAGTGTTGCCAACTCCTTTCTCAATAATTATTTATTAAATTCCAACTATGTGCCAGGTACTCTGCTAAGCACCAGGATACAAAAAGAAGCAAAAAGAGAAGCTAGATCACTCAATGGATTGAGAGTCAGGCCCAGAGAAAAAAGGTCCTGGGTTCAAATTTGAACTCACACATATTTCCTATTTATATGACCCTAAGCAACTCTCACTGCCTAGTCCTTACCCCTTTTTTGCCTTGGAACCAATGCTCAGTATTGATTCAATGGTGGAAGGTAAGGGTTTAAAAACAAAACAAAAAAAGGCAGAAGGACAATTCCTGTCCTTGAGGACCTGAGTTGATTGAGAAGGGGCATGACCTAATCAGACTGCATTTTAGGAAAATCACTTTAGTGGCTGAATGGAGAATGGATTGAAGTGGGGAGAGACTTGAGGTAGGCAAACTATTACAATAATCCAGGCTTGAGGTGATTAGATTCTGCACTAAAGTAGTAGCAGTTTCAGAGGAGAGAAGGCATTGGCATTTGACATCTTACACTGAGAATCAACATTAAAGTCAGTTTCTCACATCAGAGAAGGGACTGTTTTTACAGGTTCCTTGGTCCAGTGTTGTACTGCTTTCCCTGCTAAATTCTATAGGTCACCACCTACCAATATCAAGATCCTCAATCCTCTAGTTCCCATTTTTGTATAGATGGAACCAAGAAAAGGGAAAAAGAGAATGAAAGATCAGAAAGGAGAGGGAAGAAGAAGAAGAAGAAGAAGAAGAAGAAGAAGAAGAAGAAGAAGAAGAAGAAGAAGAAGAAGAAGAAGAAGAAGAAGAAGAAGAAGAAGAAGAAGAAGAAGAAGAAGAAGAAGAGGAAGAAGAAGAGGAAGAAGAAGAGGAAGAAGAAGAGGAAGAAGAAGAGGAAGAAGAAAGAGGAAGAGGAAGAGGAAGAAGAGGAAGAAAGAAAGAAAGAAAGAAAGAAAGAAAGAAAGAAAGAAAGAAAGAAAGAAAGAAAGAAAGAAAGAAAGAAAGAAAGAAAGAAAGAAAGAAAGAAAGAAAGAAAGAAAGAAAGAAAGAAAGAAAGAAAGAAAGAAAGAAAGAAAGAAAGAAAGAAAGAAAGAAAGAAAGAAAGAAAGAAAGGAAGGAAGGAAGGAAGGAAGGAAGGAAGGAAGGAAGGAAGGAAGGAAGGAAGGAAGGAAGGAAGGAAGGAAGGAAGGAAGGAAGGAAGGAAAGAAGGAAGGAAGGGGGAAGGGAGGAAGGAACAAAAAAGAGGCAGAGGTGGAAAAGAAGAGGAGAAAGAAGAGAAAAAGATATAACAGAGAGAGGGAAGAAAAGAAAGAATGAGGGAGTGGAGGGAAAGAGGGGAAATTGGAAGAGGGAGAAAGGAGGGGAGAAAGAGTGGGGAGGAGAGAAACAGAATAAAAGAGGTGAGAAATGGAGATAAGGAGAGCAGGAAAGATCCAGAGAGAGGCAGAAAAAAAGAGGAGTAGAGGTTTTTTCCATAGTACCAAAATCAAACACTGAAATTCTCACTGTTAGGATTGTACATTCATTAAAAAGCTATGCTTTTGTGATGACTTGGGACTGGAAAGAGGGAAATTAGAAAATTTTAAATAACTAAAATGATCCATTAATCTCATATAAAGATCAGTTTACTATTTGGCATGGACAGAAGTCTTGAGAGCCCTGAGATTCACCTTACCCCACCCCCCATTTTTCCTTTTAACTTACTTTACTTCTTCATCCCTTCAAGGTCAGTAACAGCCACCACCTTTCCTCTAGGGAAAAGGGCTTAGATGTTGCTCTCTCCAGAAACCACCAGCCAGTAATGCTCCTTTCATCTGCCAGAGGGGGTCACTATGCAGTTAATTGTTAATTTATAAGAATAACATGTTCCATTGTTTGTCTTTAAGTGTATATCCAGTAGAACTACTTTAAAGTGATTTCTTCCCTCTGTAGAGTAAAGCCGAATAAAAACACAACAAAATCGGTGGCAATGTACGTGCTAAACTTGTCAACCAGATGCAGTTACACCATTTAAAAGAATATCAAAAATTTTCTACCACAGAACAATCTTTTTAAGTGTTAATGAATTATACCAAAGAACTAAGCACAGCACCCAATCTTTTAAGCAATATATTCCTATTTTCTCATTCTTTCTTTTTCCTTTGACATCAGCACTAAGCTTCAGCCCCACAAACTAGAATGCCTTAAAGCAGCTATGACTGTTAATTGTCTACTTTGCAGCTTTCTTTGGTAAATCGATCTTTGAGACACTTTCCTGGGACTTGTAGTCCTGGGGATGGTGAAACTGG